>NW_011499986.1:244718-347458 GCF_000495115.2 Populus euphratica | reverse complement strand
TTGCTTTTCTATATAGCTTTTTACCATTGGAATGTATATAATTTAAAAATCTATATATATACTATTTAAAAAGCTATTTTTTTATTTGGATCTTCAATATAATATTTTTTATTAGAGATGCTCTTAGAAAGATATTGATTCTTTATTTTTATAAATATTAATAGATTATATTAAAATAATTGTGTATCAAATATATTAAACTATAATTAGTTTTTTTAAATAGCTTTTTATTATTGAAATGTACATCAATAAAAAAAATTATATTTATACTATTCAAAATAATAGATGGTCCAACGGGAGATGCTCTAACTCTTGAACACTCAAGTGGTCTTTGTGGCTGAGAGAATAAAAAACAATTACGGTATCCTAGCACGTTAAAGAATCTAATGTTGCAAATATCGCTGTCGTAATTGGTCAGGTTGTCTCATCTTGATGATCTGGTGTCTTGTGATTGGCCTGTACGAATTTATTTTCCAGCTCATCTGTGGCAGCGAAAAGGACAGTTAAATTAGTAATTCATCGTCCATCGTCGCGCCTTTGCCCCCAGCTGAAGCCGAGAATCAACAGTGTTGGCCAGTCACAGCCGTTTCTTATATATATATTAAAAAAAAATCGAGGAGGTAAGAAAGAGAGTCGATGCACCGTCAAATAAAAAAATCAGAGAGGAGCAGTAGCTGGCAACTGAAGCAATGGCCAGGTCGAGGACACAGAGTCTTGACTTTGGGAACCTAGGAGTTTTCCAGAGACTGTGTAGGCATCTCATCAAACAGTTGTTGTCTTGTACAGTAGTGTATCTGTATGCTCTGATGCTATTGGTGGATGCTGCGCCACAGCACCATGCACCGGCATAAAACAGATGATTTGTTTTTTTGAAGCTCTCATAAAACAGATGATTTGTTTTTTTGAAGTTTGTATTTAATAATATGTTTGAAGGTATTTTTTTTTAAATAATTTATATTTGAAAAAATTATTAAATTTCCATTGAAATCATTGAAATTTATTAAAAAAAATAATTTCAATAATTTTTTAATCCAGACATTATAAAACAAAAACATAAAAAAAATATTAAACTAATAAATAAATATATTTAATTCATTATTATGAAATCATACTAAATAAAAGATCTTTAACAAAAACCTATGTCTTATACATATCTTAAAATATAAAAATATAATTAATATCAAACATGTTTTTAATATAAAAATAATAATAAAACTCTAACAAGCATATTAAATATATAATGAAACTTGAAATTAATATTAATTCAAGGTTTAAATTAAAAAAATAAGTAGTTAAAATTAATACTAAGTAATTATTTTAAGTTTAAGTTTCTCCTAATTAAGAATACTATCAATTAAAAGAAATAAAAATTAAAGTGTAAATTTGATCATAATTAATTAAGCGACTATATAGTTAATGGCAGCACATAAAAAATAAAAAATAAAAAACCCCAGTGAACTTTAATTGCTCGTTGCATTTGATGAATTCTAGTGATAGAGAAAAAAAAAAAAAAAGGAAGCAAATTTTACGTGTACTTTTGAGGTTGGCCGAATTTGGAGGTTTGGTGGGTGAGTGTATTAATTAAAAGATTATTTTATACTTCATCAACCACGGTTACAATACAATTAAAATTGTACTTGATTAATATTAAAGGACGTATAAAAGAAAAGAAGCATAAACATATTTAATTAGAAAAACAAAAAAAATAAAAAAAATAATTTAGAAATAATTTTCCATCACCGTGAACTTGGCTAGAAAACGGGTGGTCGAAGAAGAAACTATTGAGATTCACTATAAATTATGGTCTTTGAGCCTTACTTGTATAGAAAATAAATTAATCAAGCTGCATGCATAATTTATAATGATGTGATCCCTTCTTTTTCAGGAAAAATAAAAAGCCCTGCGAAGAAAAGGCTTTGACAAAGTCACAAAGATAAACAATTCTGCCGACTACATTTGTAGCTTTCAGTGTCCACAAAAGATTGTTGGGTTGCCGAAGGAGAGCTCCAAGCATGGCTGTTTACTAACACATCTGGAAAATTATTTTTTAAAGTATTTTTATTTTAAAATATATTAAAATAATATTATTTTATTTTTTAAAAAGTATTTTTAATACAAGTGCATCAAAACAATAAAAAATATATAAAAAGATCTATTCTATGCAATTTTGATGTTTAAATTTTGGTGAAATAATAGATGTACCGCATACCAAACAGCTCATGTATATTATAATAGGCAGAAAGAGACCCTCTAACTCTTAGAAAACAATTTGGACACCCCGGCTATTCCCACATATTCATAATTTTAAACTAGAAATATTCCCCAGGACGAAGAAAACTCCAAAATCCATAAATAATTGCAACAAACTCGAATTATCATCACTTAACTAGCATAAAAAATATCATTTTTTTAAGCATGTATTTTTTAAAATGTAATTATAAATAAAAAATATCATGAAACCTAAATACAGGGTTCATCGTCTCACCTAAACACGGGCTCGATGGAAAAAACAATGGAGAAAATAGCAGTGGCAGGCGACGAGCCTATTCCACGCCAACCTTGTTTAAATTCATTTACTAAAAAATGGTAGAGCTTTGAATTCATGACGAGAAGAACGCTGTCTGCTTAAAATGTCCGCGTAGAAATATACGTGTGGACATATGCTGAAATAGAATAACATAATTTCCATGCATTCTCGTGTGCGTGACCAATCCATGAACGCAAATGGCCTTGTGTTTTTGCTTATTTCACTTGGAACTACTACAATTTTAAAATTCAATGGAGTATGTGATTCAATTTGCTCAGTTGGGAAATATATAAATTAATTTTTATTAAAATATCTGATATTGATTGAAAATTGACATGGTTTTTTATATACAACTTGTGCCAAGGATCTGGCAGGGCTAACTTGTCTCGCCTTAATTCCTTTTTGTTAATTAAGATTATTAAAACCGACTCTACTCGGTTTAAAATTCAAGTAATAGATTAAATGAGTTAACTTGGATTAAAGTTAAAACAATATTATTTTAAATTTTTATTTAAAAACATTAAATTAGCAATTCTGACTTAATCCCAAGTTAATTGGCTGAATTAACAGTAATCGAGCTGAGTCAATTATAAATTGATTTTTTTTAAAACTCAATCTAAACCGGACAGGTCTTGAATTAACCCTTGGTTTCGTATCAATGTTATTAGTATTAATTGTTTTCTCTTTTGTTTGCCTTCTTCAGCCACCCTTTTAAAAAATAAAATAAACAATATTTACTCCACTAACATTAATTCATTTCATTAATTTAAGCTGGCCAGAACGATGGCATTGGAGTTAAGGCATAGTAATGGGTTTGCCTGGTCAAGAGATTAGGCAGATTTATTGATTATCCTACAGATTAGGCAGCTACTGTAGAGATTATACCTGTCCCTACAGGGTATTATAATACATAACAATACACGTTATATTTTAAATTCTTAGATTAAATTGATTTTTTAATATAACATTAAATTTTCAATAACCAAAAAGTTATAAATTTAAATTTTATTTTGAGCCCAATAAACTTTTATTTTAAAATTATATTAAAAAATAATATAGACTACATTTTAAATCTATTAAACTGGTTTTATAGCCTGACAATTATCCCCTGAAATCTTCATGATTCAACATCTTCACCAAAAATTTTCTCAAGAGGCCAAGTTACATTCCCACCTGCAACACAACAATCTCTTCCTGACAAGCAGTGGAATAAAAAAAGATTAAAGGTGTCATCACTGAGGAACGGCTGAGATTTCTTGACTGGCGGTGGTAACAATGGAAGAACAGCACCTGGTGTGGCCACTACACTTCAAAAGATTATGAGCTGTGACGGTGGTCCAAAGTCGCAACACAGATAACAGAAGAATACACACTACCCGCTCACTTTCCTAATACCGGATCCAGCTCATCATTCTTGCTTCTTGCATAAGCCTCCAAGAATTAAATTGAAAAAAAAAACCTATAAACACATCAAGTTAAATAGACATTACTCTCTGTCCGTCGTGATTGTTGAAGTTATCTTCTTCTTTTTTTATGCATTAATATTGGATAATTAATATGTTAAAAAAACTTAAATTCTTTTGAATATAATAATATATTAAAAAACTATTTAATAGTGTGATAACTTTTATTTTTTATCCAACTACAAATAAAAAATTCATTTGATTTTTAAATAATTTTTATTTTTATATTGGACCTTGTATGTAGCTGCGTTTAAAATTTTTATTTTATAAAAATTAAAATAACATATTTTTTATTTATAAAGATTTTTATTTATTTATTTTATATATGAAAATTTATCGTACAATAAATCTAACCACATTTATTTTTTAAAAATATTAAATAAAATTATGTTTCTCAAACCTATTTTTTTTAAAATAACACGATGTTAAAAATATATTAAATTAATATATGAAACTGCGATGTGTTTTTAATAATATATTAAAAATATTATTTTAATTGAAAACAAAGTTAATATCTTAAAATTTAATTTTAACCAATAATAATCTCCATCATCGAATAAATAAAGAAAATTGATATTATTACTTGTCTCAAAATAATTATTAAAATATTTTATAACACACACTTTAATTAAAGCTAATTTAGTAAGAGATTTACAATCGAAAATAAGTATTGTAAAGAAGTATGATTAATAGAGGGTCATGGATATATGAATTAATGTTATTTTTATTTATGTAAAAATGTTAAATATGACAAATAAAAGAAAAATCTATTTAAGATAAAGTTAAAAAAACTTGTGCAGGACAGCTTCGTCAATAAAAAAAGAGAGTAGGAGGATGCCACCGCCGATTTTTAATTCTCGAGGGGCAAATCCGTCAAGGGGAAGCACGCATGCCACTTTCAAGATTGCAATAAAAAAAAACAATTTCATTAATTGTTTTTATAAATAAAATTAATCTAAAAAGCTGATGTTTATGGAGCATTTGCAGCGTCCTCTCTTTTAAGTGACACCTCGAAGTATAATATTTTCACTCTCACCCACCACGACCACCACCACCACCACCGTCTCCTCTGTCATTTCTCATTTAATAGCCATCAACCTTAGATCTCCATTTCTTTCCTTGAATTCAATATTCTCATACTTTCTCTACTTATCGAAGCTACATTTGTACTGGTGACTGGTGAGCTATTGTCTCTTTCTTTTTCATGTTCATCATCCTTAAACTTGTGTATTGGCGAGCTACTTCTTCATCGGTGGCGAGAAAATAAAAACGAAAATAGAAATGGTGTTGTTTGGCGTGTGTGTTATGTTTGTTTCCGCTTTTTGAAAAAAATAAATTTGGTTTTGTTTGGGTCTTTTTTTCAAAATGATGAACATGATTTCTCTATCTGTCGGTGAAGGTTTCCTATTGTGGGATTTCTTACACACTAAATCTTTCCTAGAGCTTGTGTTTGTTTTCCTGTTTTGATTATATGATCTTTGGCTTTAGCCTTTTTTTGCTTAATAGCTAAAATGGCGTTAACTTTTTATATCTGTAGGATTTTTCTTGATAACTGTTTTGGTAGCAGTCTGGCAGTGATTTGACATTGTTGGCATTAGGGGCTGATTACCTTTTGGGTTAGATTTTTTCAGCTTGGTACAGTCTTTCTTTCTGCTCCTGTTTCACTTCATGATTTTCTTTTTAAAAAAAATTCCATTTGGTATAAAAACATTTTGGTTCTTCTGAATGCGGTTACTTTAATTATTATTTTTTGTGAATTTTAGTTGTATTTTTTGCGTTATTCATTGAATTGTTATTTATTTTAGAGATCTTTATATGTTATGAATTACCAACTTGGTGATTAGTTCTTGGCTGTAATTATTAAGTTATTACTGGCTTTAATGACATACATGAATTTTTTTTTTTTGAGATTTAGTTGCACACAGGAGATTAAATTATGAAAATGCTGGCTATAATTTGGATGATAATTCATTTGGTCAGATTTTTTGGGATTTTTAAAATATTGATGGACCTATTTTATATTATATATTTTAACTCGTGTCAGTTAATAATAAAATCGTCGTGTTTGATTGCCTGATGTTTTTGTTATACTATGTTTGATTGCTTAGCAAATGCAGGATTCTAGAAGGGAAATTTAATGAGAGAAAATGACATTATTCTTAGGATTTGCATTACCATTAGAAAGGGCGGCTTCGAAAACCTGGTCTTTTTATTTTTAAAATATGTTATGATTTTTCTGAAGTCATTTTCTCTTAACTTGCCAGATGAAATAATGAAATGGAATTCCCTATTGTTTTTTTTAAAGTTGATGAAGATTAAGTGTTATATTCTGTCTATAAGGTGTACCAACAGAAAATATAGACTATACGGCATCAATTGGAGGTGGTTGTTGTGATATATGATTATGGAGGACAGCTTGTAGTAGACCCGTTTTCTTATCTATCTGCATTTTTGAAATTCTTAAAGCGGATTTATAATTCGTGCATTTTATTAATTTCCTTGTTTGAGGTTTGACCCTTTGGGTGCCATTGTTGCCTTATATATTTCCTAGTTGATTTCAATCATTTTTCCTCATATTTACTATTGAAATTTTGCAGTCTGATATGGATCGACGGAGTTGGCCTTGGAAGAAAAAGTCATCCGACAAGACTGAGAAAGCGGCTGCAGCAGCAAATTCTGGTGGATCACAGGAAGAGAAGGTATATTCACTGACATAAGTTTTGTTTTCGCTTTGTTTACTTAGCATCCGTGTCAGACAATTCTACATCCTGGTTTATTTGGATGGTTTATGACTTTGTACGCTTAACAATTGCAGCATTCCCATGAATTTCTTTGTTACTTTGTCTACACAAACGAGTGAATTTGTGAACTGCAAATTTTAACATCGTTAAAAATATAAGTAAAATTAGCCGCAGGCATCTATATAGCTTTTTTTTTTTTTTCCCTGAAAATGAACTCCGTTCCTTCAATCTGCTACATACCATTTTAGTTTCTTGACCGCTTCAGATTTGTTGGATGAAAAGATCAAGGACAAGATTTAACAGTAGCACCATGCAACTGGCTGGGTGTCATGCTGTTTCGGCTCTTTTTGAAAGCGATGAGTTTCTCCGATTAATTCTTATTCTGATATTCTTTTTCATGAAAACAGGATAATTATAAAAAACCCAGCTATGTTCAAATTTCTGTGGAATCATACACCCACCTGACTAGTTTAGAGGATCAAGTGAAGACATATGAGGAACAAGTTCAGACACTAGAGGGAGAGATTAAGGACTTGAATGAAAAGCTGACTGCAACCCATTCGGAGATGACTACCAAAGAAAACCTGGTGAAACAACATGCTAAAGTTGCTGAAGAAGCTGTCTCAGGTATGGCACTGTTCTTGAAATACCATATGAAGATAGCTATGATGGTGCTTATTTATTAATGCAACTTCCTAAATTTAGCTTGGCATGAATTGTATTGAATTTGGATCGCCTTTTGCCTCAGGTTGGGAAAAGGCTGAGGCAGAAGCTTTGGCATTGAAAAATCATCTAGAATCGGTCACCCTCTCAAAGCTCACTGCTGAAGATCGGGCATCACATTTGGATGGTGCTCTTAAAGAGTGCATGCGGCAGATACGGAATCTAAAAGAAGAACATGAACTGAGAGTGCAGGAAATTGTTCTCAACAAGAACAAGCAACTGGACAAAATTAAGATGGATTTTGAAGCCAAAATTGCTACTTTAGACCAAGAGCTCGTTAGATCTGCTGCTGAAAATGCTGCACTTTCAAGGTCATTGCAAGAGCACTCTAACATGCTGATCAAGATAAGTGAAGATAAGTCACAAGCTGAGGCTGAAATTGAGCACTTGAAGAGCAATATTGAGTCGTGTGAAAGGGAAATAAATTCACATAAATATGAACTTCATGTAATTTCTAAAGAGCTGGAGATTCGTAATGAAGAAAAGAATATGAGCATAAGATCTGCTGAAGCTGCCAACAAGCAGCATATGGAGGGTGTCAAAAAAGTAGCTAAGCTGGAAGCAGAGTGCCAAAGATTACGCGGTCTTGTTCGGAAGAAGTTGCCAGGTCCTGCTGCACTTGCCCAGATGAAGCTAGAGGTTGAGAGTTTGGGCAGAGATTATGGAGACTCTAGATTGAGGAGGTCTCCTGTTAAGCCTCCAAGTCCTCATTCATCCTCGGTGACTGAATTTTCACCGGACAATGTACAGAGATTCCATAAAGAGAATGAGTTTCTCACAGAGCGTTTATTTGCAGTGGAGGAGGAAACAAAGATGCTGAAAGAAGCTTTGGCAAAGCGTAACAGTGAACTGCAGGCTTCTAGGAATCTGTGTGCTAAAACAGCAAGCAAGCTTCAGAGTTTAGAAGCTCAATTTCAAATCAGCAATCTACCGAATAGTTCCCCAAATTCTATCATTCAGGTTCCTGCTGAAGGTTACTCTAGTAAAAATATTAGCAATCCACCTAGCTTCATCACTGTGTCTGAAGATGGAAATGATGATACACAAAGCTGTGCTGACTCTTGGGCAACGACATCAATCTCCGAGTTTTCCAATTTCAAGAAGGACAATCACAGTGAGAAGTTGAACAAGGCTGAAAATGCAAAGCACCTTGAGCTTATGGATGACTTCTTGGAGATGGAGAAGTTTGCATGTTTAAATGCAGACAGTGCTGCTAACATTTCAAATTCTCCAATCAACAAGACCTCTGAAGTTGCCAATAGTGATGCTTCAGGTGAGATTTCTTTGCGAAAAGAAGATAAACTGTCTGAAGAGAAGCACAATTTGTATCCACCGGTTAATCATTTGTCTTGCAATAAGGATTCTTCAGCCATAGAATCAGGATTTGATGCAGACCTGTCATCATTCATGAAGCTCCAGTTGAGAATCTCTATGTTACTTGATTCTGGGTCTAAGAAGGCTGATATGGGGAAAATTTTAGAAGATATTAAGCAGGTTGTGCAGGATGCAGAAACCGGAGCAAGCTGTGTTTCCAAAGAAGCACACTGTTCTGATGCAACAACACCTGACAGGCAGACTTGTCCTGAAGATGCTGGCATAATGGGAGAGAAGGAATTTGAATTGTCCCAAGAGAGTAAGACAGCCGCACAAATTATGCACACAGTAAGCCAGGAGTTACTGCCTGCCATTTCTCAGATTCATGACTTTGTATTATTGCTGGGTAAAGAAGCAATGGCAGTTCATGACACTTCTTGCGATAGCATTGGTCTGAGCCAGAAAATCAAGGAGTTTTCAATCACTTTTAATAAAGTTTTACACAGTGACAAAAGTTTGGTTGATTTCGTATCTGACCTTGCTCATATACTAGCTCTAGCCTGTGGGCTCAGATTCAATGTCCTGGGATATAAAGGCAATGAGGCAGAAATCAGCAGTCCTGATTGCATAGATAAGATTGCTTTACCCGAGAACAAGGTTGTTCAAAAGAATTCATCAGTAGAAACATATCAGAATGGCTGTGCCAACATTTCTAGCCCTACCTCTAATCCTGAGGTGCCTGACGATGGAAATTTGGTACTGGGCTATGGATCAAACACCACATCGTGCAAGGTCTCATTGGAAGAGTTTGAAGAATTGAAATCAGAGAAGGACAACATGGCCATGGATCTAGCTAGATGTACTGAAAATTTTGAAATGACAAAGTCTCAGTTACATGAAACCGAGCAGCTTCTAGCTGAAGTCAAATCCCAATTGGCTTCTGCACAAAAGTCTAACAGCTTGGCTGAGACACAGCTTAAATGCATGACAGAGTCATATAGGTCACTTGAAACACGTGCACAGGAGTTAGAAACTGAGGTAAACCTTCTGCGGTTGAAAACAGGAACTTTAGAAAATGAGCTTCAAGAAGAAAAGAAGAGTCATCAGGGTGCTTTGACCAGATGCAAGGAACTAGAAGAGCAACTGCAAACGTAAGCTTCCATCCTTTTCTTTTACTATGTTCAGATTAACCATCCATCTTTTGCAAACTTGTGTCTACCATGGCCTATGTGTGATCCTGACCAATTCATGTTTTTCTAATTATCTCGTGGAGTTTTTTGATGATTCATCTGGATTTGTCTCTAATATGAACATCTTGTTCTTTCTAGGAACGAGAGCTCTACAGTGACTGACATTGAGTGCAAACAGGTGGGGCATTTTTCCTCTTCATCTTTCCTTAAATTGTCTTCGTTCAGAATGGCTTTGTTTCTCATGTTATCAATAAAACAAGAGAAAAAATGTGAGATATAAATGTTGTGATGAAGATGTTGCCAAATGATGCTTTTTAAAACAATGGTGTATGACCTAAACATTAATCTAGTGCAGCAAGCATATTTATAATACAGTTATGGACAGCATTGTATATCATTACATGTTGCAAACCTAGCAATTCAGCATCTATGGACCTCACTAGAACAGACCAATAAATGAGCACTTGTGTGGAAGTTGATATTGATCTCTCAATGCAACCATGCATTTTCGTAATTATGTGACCCATCATAGATCATTGCCTTCCATGCCAAGTATTTCATGTCAAATGGGGGGGGCAGTATCTTTTTAAAAAAACAACAAAGCACACTGAGGGCGAGGAATATGATATCTGATTAACTTATGAGATCCTTGCTATATTTAATGTGATACTTTGGAGTTTGGATATGATCAGTTCAAAGAGCTAAATTGGAAGTACTGTTTCAGGAGAAAGAAATAGCAGCTGCTGCAGAAAAGCTTGCAGAGTGCCAAGAGACGATATTTCTTCTTGGCAAGCAGTTGAATTCTCTGTGTCCCCAAACAGAGATCATGGGATCTCCTTACAGTGAGAGGAGTCAAATTGGCGATGTTCTTGCTGAAGATGAACCTACTACAAGTGGCATGAACTTGCAGGACTTCGATCAAGCTGAGATGGACACTGGTGGTTTAGCCAATATACACAAAGCAGGGGCGGAATCTCCCATCAATTCATACAACCATCCATACAGTCCATCTGATACAGAATCAAGCCTCTTGAGATCCCCGGTTGGTTCAAAGCCTCCAAAACACAGGCCTACAAAATCTTCATCTTCTGCCCCAATGCTGGAGAAACATTCTCGAGGATTTAGCAGGTTCTTTTCCTCGAAAGGGAAGAATGGTTATTAGCCCGGCAGGTTGCAGGTCTAATAGTGTTGTGGTCTATAAAGATCCATATAGCAATAATCTGAATCACCAAGCATGGAGTCGTCGACCATAACTGGTGCTAGAATCACTCGTGTATTATTCAAGCTCCTGACCCTGAGTTTGTTCAAGTTTCATATTGTGAAACGATGCTTTAAACACTGGGTAATTTTTTGTAACTGATGAATGTATATGGTATCCACATCCGTTACTAGTTTCCTTGCCTTCTGCAACTCTGTGAATGGAACATGACATAGTTCCTGGACCGGGACCGACCACATCGAATGTAATTGTTTGCGGCAGTTTGGAATGATTGTTCTTTTTCGACATACGAACAGTTGTGTTGTCAGTTATCAAATAATATTGTGAAATGATAATAAGTAGCTGAGTTTTTCAGCAACCTGTTCGGTTTGTTTGACCTTCAGTTTTTCCAAACGAGCTTATATATATTTCATGTCTTGTCTGTTTTTAATTCCTTTTCTAGCCAGTGTGTTTTCTTTGGAACTTGGAACCGGGGTTTGGAGACGGTTGGAGAACTGCATGGCTTGAGAGTTCGGAGGCTACAAAGTTCGGATAACAGCTTGGGAAATTGGGAGCAAGCCTTACTTTCTGCACGGGGAAAAGTATCTAAAGGCACCTGAGAGTTTCTATTACAAATGTGTTACATATTAAACCTTTTCAATTACATTGATTGATCTAGCCGAGGGATTTTCAAATCTTTGCATTCCTAAAATCTCTTTCATGTTGGGATTCTGAAGTTCTGTGCTCGGCTTGATGGTGTTCTCGAGCCCGTAAACGGCTCATGCACATTCAACCTGTACAGAGTCCCTACTCGTCCTAGAGTTATAGTTATAATATACAGCCTAGAGTCAACCCAGTCATAAGGTAGATTGGTTAATTAGCAAGTTAATAAGTTCATCCAAACTATGATTATCAGTCTAACCCATTAAATCAGTTGGGTATTTTAACCATGCCTAGACTAATGTTTGGTATTTCTAGTATAGTTATTAAACCACGTCTTGAAATTGATTCGGCTAAGAAGCTCCGGTTTTGGATGAAAAAGAAAAAGTTAAAAAAATATATTTAAAGTTTTAATATCTTATATAAAAAAAATAGGAAATAATTGATATAAATGTAAACTATATATTTTATAAATAATAAAGTTTAAAAAATTATTTAATATTTTTTTGGTCTAAGTTAAAGTATTTAAATAAAAAAAAATTAACATTAAATTTTTTTTCTTGTGAATATAAAATATATATATATATATATATTAATGTGCTTTAAATTTTACATTGAAAAAATATTTTTTTTTAGAATATAATGAAATTTGATATAGACTAATAATAAAAAAAAAAAATAATATACTCTTGCATATAAAGTTGGCAGAGTAAAAATTTTGATTGCCACCCTTAGTGAACAAGGCATGACCTCCCATTTGTTTTGTTTTTGGTAGTAACTTATTTTTGAACCTTAAAATGAGAGTTTTGGGGAGCACCCACCTGGAGGCTGTGTTTGTACATCATTTTTTTTTGCTTGTTACGCAAGAACATAGTTTGTTTGGTCTTGGTGCTTGTTAATTGTTTACTTTGTTTTTCGTAACAATCATCCTAAGAGAATTTATTCTAATTCTTAACAAATAGTGTTTGAAAATTCATTTAAAAAAAAAAAAACAAAATCTCTATCAAGCTGCAATTTTTAAAAAAACAAAATCTCTATCAAGCTGCAACGGGTTATCCGAGTACTGTATTAACTTGATGGGTTGTCTTGATCTCCACGCAACTCTTATTTTTTTTTATTTTTTTTCTCCTTTTCTTCTTCAGATATAGTTAAAATCCCAAATTTCAGACTGACCTACCAGATATAATAACTATAGCCCATATCATTCATCTTCAGCAAGATGAAATTTAAAAATTTTACACAAACACTTGGTTTTTGCGTTCTACTAGGCCATTTCTTTTTCGTGTGTTTTTTGAAGGGGAACATTGTGTGGTTGTGGACTTTTACATGGCCCCCTGTATTTTTTTTCGTGCAGTAACTTAAAATCACCAAACTGCTAGGCTGAAAACGTCCTGAAGAGACACAACGAAAAACTGACATTGCTTTTACAGTATTACAGGAGATTCCACTGACTCTGCTCAGAAAATTATTTTTTAAAATATTTTTTTATTTAAAATTATATTAAAATAATAAATTTTTATTTTTAATATTAACACTTTAAAATAATTTAAAAGCACAAAAAATTATTAAATTAAAATAACAAATAATAAAATTTTAATTTTTTAAAAAAACTTTTAAATCACAAAAACAAACAAAATATTAACTATGCATGGTAATATACAAGAAGATAGATAGGTTATCTTAAGCTTCTGATGAAGCATATTGCACCCACGCCGTTTATACATATACTAGCTGTCATATCTGTGCGTTGTTGCGAGCTTATGTCATATTAGTGTGTTGCCATCAATTTATAAAAAAAATAATAAAACAATTATAAAGAGAAATATTATTGTAATCCATAGTTTTTTTTAAAAAAAATAAACTATAAAATTAAATTCTCAATCAGCTTAATATTAAAAAAATAAAATAAATAAAAATAATTTTAAAAAAATTACGTAGAGGAACACTGCAGTAATCTATAGTGTTTTGTGAGGAAATATATAATTACAATTCTTAACTAACTCAATATTAAAAAAATAAAATTAATAAATATATTTTTGAAAAAAATCAGAGAAAAACAAAAGAAAAAAACTATACAGGAAAACATTGTAGTAATCTATAGTGTTTTATCAGAAAATTTACAGCTGTAATTTTTAACCAGTTTAATACTAAAAACAATAAAATCAATAAAGATAATTTTAAAAATATAACAAAAAAAAATCATATAGAGAAACATTTTAGTAATCAATAGTGTTTTAAAAAAAAGAATAAAAATAAAAAAATAAAGGAACAAATATGCGAGGAAAGTTAAATCTAAATTCTCAACCAACTCAATATTAAAAAAAATCAATTCAACAAAGAAAACTTTGAAAAAAAATATGTAAAAAAATATTGTACAAAAAAACCCATGTGGGGGGAATACTATAGTAATCTATAATGTTTTTATTTTATAAAAAACTAAAAACATAAATTCTTAACTAGCTGAATATGAAAAAAAATAAAAAAAAATATTTTGAAAAAAAATATATATAGGAAAACATTATAATAATTCATAATTTTTTTTAAATGACAGTTAAATTTTCAACCAGTTCAATATTAAAAAAATTAGTAAAAATAATTTTAAAAAATATATATATATATAAAGTCAATCATGATAAAAGAAAAACACATATAAAAAAAATTAGTATAATAAAAAAAACGAGGAAAGCTACAGTATTACAGTAATTTCCCTAGTCTATTTTTAATTTGAAGGGATTTTTATGATATTTATATTGAAATCGAAAATTAAAGATGTCTCTGCTGGTAAAATCATAGAGCGTAAAAATGCAACCAGCAAAGTGCTATTCCTCCGTATAATTAGGCCTTGTTCTTTCGATGGAAAATGCCAAAATGGGGTGATTGTGGACTTGCAGATGGCCCCTTCGATTTATCTTTGAGCCCGTGGTGAGGAGAGGGCTGACTGTTAGCAGGCCGAAGATGATTTAGCCCATTGAATAAATCAGGCTTTCTCCACTAACGAGGCCCTTCAATTCCTTTCACGAGAAAGATCCATTCATGTTCCTTTGCGCTGCTTCCCAAAACAAGATAAGCAGACCGTTTCTCTTAAAAAAATATGACTCCATCACTTCCACCCTAGGGAATGTATCTTTCAAAGAATATTTTTATCAATGGAGGGATTTTCCAGCTTGTCTGCTTAAATTTGGTGAAGCTCGTTTGCCTTGTCTGAGCACCTCAAAGTTCAAAGACAAACTGCTCACTCTTCAAGAGATGCAGTTATAGCAGCAGCACACTCTTTTAGACCTTTTCAAGTTGTGCTGAAAACAAGGATCCATGTCCACCTATAACCATTCCGGCATGATAAGTGTAGCTAGTTGGGCTAATTTTGGGAGACGGTTTCTGGTTGGCAACTTGGCATCTCAGCTAGATCTATGAATACATCCATCCGCTTGAAATATTGACCCCTGTTTCGGTGCATGCATGCATGCATTTTCTTCAACACCGAAGGAGATGGCAGTCCAAAGTTTATTACTACAAACAACTGTTAACTTCTCATGTGTCTTTGTTGCGTCTTTCAAGCAAGCATGTTCATAACAATCGAGGTTGAGAAAGAGACAAAGGGAATAAAACGATGAATTATATGTGTGTTGGTCTTGGGGAAGAGAGACAATAATATTACTGTTGTTTTCACTATTCAATTTGTTTTTCAAAAAGTTTTTTTGACTAATAAAAAAATATTATTCTAATATATTTTCAATTAACTTTTACAAAAATATTTGCTCCGCATTTCCAAATGCATATTAAATACAAGGAACATGGGATGCGTAACTATAATTTCTTATGATATATTATCCATATTTTCTTTAATACAACTGATCATTAGTATGGTCAACTGATTTTACATAATACTTTAATACAATTTGGATTCGAACATGTATACATGGATGATGTCCTTAAAATATTTTGACCAGGTATCGAGTTTAACAGCAATCTGTTTCTCCTTTGACGAGGATCGAAGACTGGTAGTTGAGCTATAGAAATAAATCGTGTTGTTGCAGTAATTGGATATTCAACTTAGAGAAGTCGGCATCAAATGTGGAAGCAGAGCTTTATAGGGCACACAGTGAGTGCAGAAGCAAAGACATTTTCTCATGGTATAGGGAAGAAGCCCAGCATGGCTGCCCTACAACACAGCTCACCTCCCAGCACAAATGGCTCTCGCTGTCCATCACCAACTTGCAATAAACGGAAGAGAAAGCTGAAAGAGAATAAAGGGAGAGCAAATAATTACACACATCACGTACATTGTCAAACAAAAAGACATGCATGAATAATATCATCCATGCAGAGATGATATTAATTCCTCAAATTCATGAATATAATTTAATATCTCAACTTGTTTAATATATGGAATATCTTTCTTGTTGGGTGCATGTTTTCTGCTACATATATTTCATGAATGTTATTTAAAAAATAGATTTTGAGAAGGATCGATCCTTGAGTTCCTTAAAAGTCACATGAACAAACAGATCTGGGGATGCATTTTACTTCCTTTATAAAAGCCAACTGAATTTAATTACTTACATGTCACGTACGGTACCAGAATTCAAATAAAAAGAGTTTCTTAATTACTTGGAAAAAATAGTAGCTTTTGGTTATTATCCACGGAGACATTAAAAACATAGAAGCTATATTTCCTCGTATTTTAAATATATTTTTAGTTTTAAAAGTGTATAAATTCATTTTAATAGGATTATCGTGGTGAGAATTTTATTTTATATATTTTTTCTTTAACTAAATATATATTTTAATTTTTTATATATATCATTTTTAACTTGAAACACTAATAAATATAGATGATATTCATGAGTGTAATTGTGGTTGTTTTTTAAAGTATTTTTTATTATCAAAATAATATTTTTTATTTTAAAGAAATATTTTTAATATCAATACATAAAAATAATTTAAAAACACTAAAAGTTTATTAATTTTAAATAAAAAAATAATTATTTTTAAAAATTAAGAAAACGCAATTTACATTGTGTTCCCAAGTGTGTTTATAATCTATAAATTACTATTCATTAACTATGATTAACAACATTTTAAAAACTAGAGATATAGCATGGTTTATGCATGCTATGCTATTGGAATTGCTATTGATATCTTAAATAATAAGGGCTATGGCCTATGGGCAATCTAAAGATTGAATTATGAGGTATTTTTTTGGAAGAATTGAATTATATGAGGTATTGATTTGTCATCAGAGGAGGGGTGGGCGACAAGTTGAAGAACTTTTGTCAAAATTACTCACCTTTTAAATTAATGCTAAGCTAGAGAAGAAAAGCACAATGTGACATTGTAACTACTCGATTTGATACAATCACATGAGCTATATATTTCATTACCATAACCCAATCCTTCTAATTTCTATGTATTTTAGTTTATACTATCTACCATATTGTATTGTTAAAATCACACTTATATTTGGCTAGGGTTTTTTGATTAAAAAAACAATAGATATAAATAGAATAAAAACATGTTTGGTTAAACGAAATAAAAAACAATTTTTTATTATTTTAAAACATGAAAACATGTGGTATCTATCACTAATATTTTCATATTTTTTTTACATCAAGAAAGTAATTAAACGCAATCCAAAATAGTTGTTCTCTAAGCTTCACCTTGAAAGAAGTAAAGTGAAATGGTGCAAGCATGAATTAACTAGAAAAGACGTTGAAAAGACATGGAAGAATAAAGAAACCCTAAAGAATGGAAATCACCAAGTGTGAGCTACTGCTCATTTTCTAACGTTTCTCTATCTAAAACAGAACTCAAAGATCATGAAATCTTCTTCAGCCACACTATTATCCATGTGAACTTATTGAACATGTGAACGTGGTCTCCATTTCAACTGCTTGTGGTCCCCTGCTACTGTGACAGTAGTTATTTTTTTAATTTTTTTAATTTCTATATATTGAAATAATATTTTTTAATTTATTTCTAATGTTCTTATATTAAAATAATTAAAATAAATAAATAAAATAAAAACACTTCTAAATCATAAAAACAAACAAGTGATTGTTCTGCTATACCCGATGGTTACTTTCAACTTAACTTTTAGTGGCTTAACAGTTAAATAAATGCAGAAGGATATCCAAGGTCAAAGATTGAAAGGATTATGCAGAGAGGATCCTCTAGCTATAAGTTAAAAAAAAAAAAAGGAAAAGTAAAGGTGAACCCTCACGCCTGCACAGTCTTCACTGTGGCGGCCATCCCCGGTAGAAGACATGGAGCTCTTAAAAGAGGGTACCGCATCCTGTAAATGAACCTTAATTAACGGGCCTAAGCTTAGCTATTAGCACTCTATTATCTCTTAAACATAAAAGTTCAGCTAATTTTCACTGCATTAAATCCGACTGGCTCAAGAATTCATGAGGTTGATCAAAAAATTTAGCTGAGTACTGTCCGGCGAGTACGGTTGTTAGGGGCTAGACATAGGGTTATGGACCACAAACAGTGAAACGGGACTGCCCTAGCAGATATGATAGGCATTTTATTTAATAAAATATGATAACCCTGCAAATTGGGATTTTATCACCGAGGCAGTTCCCTTCATGCCATGGTGGTCGTTGAATTTTTCGAATGGCATCTTCATCTGCATTAGTTTAAGAGGTTGACCCAAATCATAATAAAAATATTCATTTAATATTCGAGTTTTTTTTCCTTAAAAAAATCATACATTTATATTCTTGTAAAATGTTTCTTTCAATTGCATATTTACTCCACGTTTAAATTCATTTTCAACTAAACCTTGCAAGGGATTATAAGCTAACTTAAATTAATCTAAATTGATACTTTTTAATTTTTTTATTTAAAATTAAAATAATATTATTTTAATTTTTTAAATTAAATTAAGTTCTGATCCTGGCTGCCTTGTTTGTAGTCAATTAAGCTAATTTTCATCCACTTCTATTTAAAACTTTGATGATGGGTTCATAGATCATTCAATTAACGTTTACAGCGATACTGGATTTCATAACAATCTTCATAAATAATCATAGCATTCCGTAGAAATATAGTTTTTTCAAGGAGACTTTTTGTAGAATTCAAACATGAAGAAACAAGAAAGAAGGAACATCTAAGGAACCCTAGTCACTACTAATCCTGAATCACCGTGTCTGGGGTGCGCAATATGAGCCATCCACTGAGTGGGCCACTACTTAAGCATCTGTGATTATCATAAGTTGATCAGAGACGCAATCCTGTAGAAGATTACACGAGATGCCTGCAGTGGGCCCCTACCACATGGGCTACGAACGTATGTCGGTTGATCAAAGTCTCCGTTTTTTTCGTTTTCTTTATCAACTTTTCCTCTAAAAAGAAAAATTTTCCCTTTGTATCTTACAGAGTTGCTTGGTAGGTGATTATTTTTAAAATATTTTTAATTAAAAATATATTAAAAAATGGTTTTTGTATTTTAAAATTAGAAAAATCATATTTTTTTGAGAATTCCAGTTAAAACAGAGACACTTAGCCCTGTGATTGCGGTGATAGCTTGAAAATGGCTGGTCTTTGTGCTGGGAATGAAAAACAATCCATGAAGGGACAGTGTGAAGATTTTTCTAAACCCTAGAAATTGAAAGAATCGATTTGAAAATATTCCAAAAGGGGCAAGAACTTTGGATATTTTTAATGAACTTCTCTTCTTTATCAAAGTGCATGTCAATAGATATGAACTAAAACAAATTTGATTTTTTAAGTGGCATGTATGGTGGATAGCCTCAGGAGTACTTGAAATGGTACCAAACCGACGTTTCACATGAAAACAACATTAAATTTTTCATGTTTTTTTTTTTTATATGAAACACAGTTCGCATCGAAGAGCATACCGGGTAACCAAACTAACTCTAGATGTAAATTCTTCTAGAACTACAAGATGATGAATGGTTCGAAGTTCGAACCTTTGTAAACACTATCAACACTCATGATCTAGTGAGAAAAAAAGCAATTGCTAAAATGTTGTTACAATTTGAAGCTGGAGAGGAGTTAGTAAGTGCCCAGCTGCCAAACAGAGATCACGGCAAGAGTGATCTGGTTATCTGGGCCAAGAACCAACTGCATATTTTTGTTATTTTCTTGGAAGAAAGTCTCTCATGGGATTAAGGAAATGAGATGGGTTGGTTTTTTTTCATGCCAATATATTTCTGACGAAAGATTCTTCGTGGCTGTCCGTTAGGCACCATTTTTAACAGTTTTAACGGCCAAACTGGCTAGAGCAAACTCAAGGATAATGCAGCTCGAACTACTACAAACAGAACCCTGAAATCAAGTGAAAAGTGTAATGCTATGTCTGTGCAAGCTCCTGCATGGAAAAGAGAGACAGAGAGTGAGTAAAAAGGGGAGCAACCCCGTTGTATTTCCTTACATTAGTTCTTCTCCCACAGGGTCCAATATTAGTGGTTGGTAAGAAACCCCAAACCACTGTTAGGAGGAAAATCTCGAACTCCAAGATTTTTACAAACCTAAACCCAGATACTTATAATATTTCGTGGGTTATTTTTGATCAGTCAGAGTCACTGTCAAAAGAGGTAAAAAAAATTACAAATTTATAAGAGAAAATTACGCAAGAGAAGCAGGAAAGCAGCTTCATCTCTAGGTATGTCATGCCTTAATTTTCTCTTAACAAACCATATATCGCCTAACCCTGATGCAGCTTTCTCCTAGCTCAGTATCTGATCAGAATGGACTGGAAAACAACTTCTTCACAAGGAATGGTAAGGCCCATATCATGATCAAACCCGAACTCTTCTTCTGCTTGTTGAAGCAAAGTCTGAAACTCGGGACTACTCAAGATAGAGATGGGCACAATGTATCTGCTTCTGTTTTCACCGACATATACAACAAAGTGACCCTTTGGGACGTCCAAAGGAAGGCCTTCTTGGTCATGATACCCTTGTTTCTTTCCCAAGCTTGAGCACCTCTTGAGGATCTGCCTGATAACTGCTGTTTGAGGCAGCCTGTTTGATTTCCTGATGGCCATTTCTTCGGAAAGTGAAGTTTGAAAGAGAGAAGAGTGGCTTTGGCCTTAGAGCTGGGGTGAGAGAGAGGTGGTCGGGTAAGTAAAAAGGTTGAAGGGATTGTATGGTATTTATGGCGAGACTTAGAGGCAGAGAGAGAAGCATTGTCATGTGGGGTTGCGGAGGCAAAGGATAAACCACGAGTGTTTTTGGAGTCTGTGTGACCATAAGGACATGCTGGGTGGTTGTCTAACCCATTGGGTTTACAGCCCCTTCTTGTCCTTCCTCAGGACATCATGGTCCCCCTCTCCATGTCTTGGCTTTCTAGTAATTTTGGTTTCGACTGTACTTTCTATTGCAAGTTGCGAGAAGCACCCCTCCAATTTCCTATGCTCCCTGCTCTCTGGTTGTTCGTTTCCGCGGAGTCACCATAACAATTATTTTTTAATTATTTTTAATGTGTTTTAATTTATATCTCAACAAAAAAAAAAAAAAAATTGGACGAAATCGTTACCATGCTATTATACAAACTACTTTACTGTTCTGGGCAGACATTGAGCGTCAGGTAAAAAGTGGACACAATGGAAACATTCCTGCAATAGAATTCTCAGTTTTCTTGTCGAAAGCAATTTTATTGCTCGAGATAACTTCCATTCATAGCTTACAGGCTACCTGTTTAACTCTTCTGTTTGGACGTGGGAATATCAAATATTGTTTTTCCTCGCTTTTCAAGGATACAGATTTTGCACTGTTCCCTCTTACGAGCGGCTTGACACGTTCTTCTATTTTCATGTTTCGACATTGAAATTTCCTCCCCGCTGGTAACTTTGACTTGACTGCTCTTCCGCCCTTTCTCCAGTATAAAGTTCAGGAGTAATGTGTGACCACTTTTTGAGTCTAGTATTATTTTAAATACTTCACTTCTCTTTAACTTTTTTAAAATAATTAAAATGGTATTATTTTAAGTTTTTTTAGATTAGATTGATCAGGTTATTAATTACCAAATTTAATTTTGAAATCTAATTCGAAACATGTTTCATGCTATCATGTTTACCCGTCTTGTTGAACCACGTTGGGAAATCCAGCAAACTTGGTTTAAAATATATGTAGCAAGTTGTGAGATCGAATCGTACCTTCTCATTTCTGCATTGTCCATGGTTCTGTGATCAATAAGAGCTGTACTGAACTGTACCACAACTTGCTGCTGTGGGTTTCGTTCATAATTGCTAGGCTTCTGATTCTGTGGATTGAGTAGCAGATTGAGGACAGTAATTCACATGTGTATACCTGCTATGGCTTTCCCTGCAGGGTGTAGCCCCTCCCTCCACCCATAGCAAATTAAGCATACCTTGCATTTACTCTCCTTAGCTAGTTTAAGGAATTTAGAAATATATTCGAGAGATGTTTTGGTTGCTTTTGACGATTCCTTTGGAGTGAATTCACTCCATCAAACCAATACACTTATGGCCTTCTATACATTCTAATGCTATGTCAAGGGTGCGTTTGTTTAGTCTTAATTTTTGTATTTGTGGTATAAAAAATATAACTAGATATTTGGTAATACACCAAACTATAAAATAAATCCTATTAAAAAAAGAAGTTTGAAACACAGTTTTTGTAAAATTATTTTTACATATTTTTTAACTAAGTTTCATAAAATTCTATTTATTTTTATATTTTAAAATTATTTTTTATATTTTCAGATTATTTTGATGCACTAATAGCAAAATTAATTTTTAAAAAATAAATAAAATATTTTAATGCATTTTCAAATAAAAAACACTTTTGAAAAACAACATCAATAAATATTTTATACATATTTTTTTATTATATATAAATTTTAATTATAATTTCTATCAAACGTATTTAAATCTAATTAATTACACCTAACCATATTTTTAAAAAAAATTATTTTTTAAAACCATAATCATCAAATTATCCAAAAACAAACACACTTTAAATAATTAAAATGTACTCTATAGAACCAAGCCACCATAGAGATTGGACAAATATCACTCATGTTATTTATATTGTTTTAAAACTTGATTTAACCTTTTGGTTTAATCTATAATATACGTTTAGATCAGATTTTCTTTCAATAACAATAAAAATACTTAATCTGATTAAAAATTCAAGTTAATCAATCAACTCTGGAAATACTCTGTCACCATGTGACTAAAATCCATTACTTCATATTTGAAAACTATAATAATTAGTTTTGACTTTGGTAACCTTCATCTACTTTCATTTTATCATTAAGCAAACACGGATTGGATGCTTTAACTAGAGAACAGAGTTAGCCGCAACCACAATTTTTTTCTAACAACACTGGCTTGTTCAGCAGATAACTAATTAAGGTGATGAATACACACCAATATACTTAAATTCAAAGAAAGCGAACGAGGCAGTTCTGAAGAGTTCCTTTTGTTGCTATCTGTAATAAATGGCCCCAAGCTAAGGCAATAGACCACAAAGCCGATGATCCTCTCCTTCCCCAGCTACGCGTGGTGCTGTAAAAAATAAAAATTGAAGAATCTTCGTACGCTTCTTGAATGGAGGCAGCAAGGTCCCATTAATTTGTCAACAATTCCCATCAATGTTGTAATTTTAAGTCCATCCTTTATACTCAATTCACCATCATGATCAATTGCACTATGGAAGGCTGTCTCTTTTTTTTTCTTTGCTCTGCCTTGTAGCATATTTTAGCATGGTTGATCAATCCCATCACCTAACATAACCGATCTTTTTGCTTAAATTTACCTGTTTTAAATAATATTAAATAGTTTATATAACATATATTTATTGTTTGGAGATAAAAAAACAAAAAATAAAATTAACAAGGATAGAAAAAATGTATATCTATTTACTGTTTTGAAAATATATAAATTTATTTTACAATTTTCCAGAGATATAGTTACATGTCAACTCGTAAATCTCTCAAGTCAAATATGATCTCATCTCTTATGTGTTGTATATTATATCTCTGGATACTATCCAAACCCAACCCGGCTATCACTTCACATGCACATGCTGAATTCACATGAAGAAGAGAAAAATCTTATGCAGGTGGGAATTTAAGGGCGGGGGAAAATTTTCCTTCTTGGTGAAATAAAATGGGAAGGTTGGAGATGGGGCAGGCAGAGCCCGAAATCTCCTAACAGTTTTATATATAGTGTTCTTGGATCAACTCCTGTCAATAGCAGACGGGCTCCTTTCAATAAGATGAATCCATGAAACAAGATGTAATCAATGTTGTAAAGCAAAAGCAGTAGAGAAAATGAGGTTAAAACTTAGAACCCTAGCTATTTCAGTTGGAACAGTTAAGGAGGGGCGATTAGGGCCCTAAAAAATGTGCTGGTAAAGAGTGTGTTCAAAGAGCTACGATGGAAAAGGAGGCTCTTTGAAAAGCTATACAGCATACTACATTTATTGCCTTCAGGAAATTTAAAAGGACTTGGCATGTGGTGGTCCTCCAATTAATAATAGACAGCACAGCAAAACAGGAACATAAATAATCATACTCAGAAATAAATAGGAAAAAGAAACGAGAGGCAAGTGGAATACGTCTCTCTAGCTGGGCAATGAGCCAATGATGTAGAATAGCTTAGTCCCCATGTTCTAAGAACCAGAAAACTTGCCATTCTACCAAATTACAGTGTCTTAGAGCGCGTCCGGCATTGCGAATAAAATGCAAATTTCAAAATCTTTTTATTTAGAATTGAATTTTTTTAGTGTTTTTCTTATCATTTTAAAGTGTTAATAGCGAGAACAAATTTTTTAAAAAAATTATTTTAAATAAAAAACACCTAAAATAAATCGCTTCAGAATTAGAAACAAACTCACAGTGCATGCTTAAGACGGCTACTGTCCGGCCCTGTGCTGTCTCTCTTTCTCTTTTTGGGTTTTTATCATCATGGTAATGGTAGCTAGTACAACGACAGTACCTCTTCTCCTTACGGCCGTCCATGCATGGTTGCTTGTATGGTTAAATGTCTACTAAATTATGAGCATAAACACTTTGTCGTGGTCCTTTACAGGGCTTCTTGAGAAAGAAAATGCCCGTGATACAGGCTATAGCTATAAGCAATTCCAAGAATTTGGTTCAGAAAACAGGAAATTTGAGTGGAAGATCCATAAATCTTGCTGATTTAGTCCTTGATAAGTCAATAACTTGTATAAAACGGCCGAGTTGATACGAGGGTCTTATAATTAATCAATGACTTGACTAATTGGTCTAAATCTTTTCTATTTACTCTACTAAATGTTGCCGATAATGCTTGATTATTGAGGAGGATTTGAAGATGAGTTGAAACAAGAACTGGGCCGTGAGACTACTCAGAGTCTTCAAGGAAAGCCATCCCCCATGTTCTGTGAATGAGATTAGCTGGCGAGAGAGAGATAAAAACAGAAAAGTGGGTCCACCATTATTCACTGAAAAGCAGTGACTATTGATGGTTATTAATCCACCTAGGCAAATTCTAGGGTAGAAAATGACCATCTATTTTAAGCTAAGCACATGAAGGCCATGTTACTTTTTCCTTCGATACCTCCTGTGAAGACAACATTGTAAGGACTTTTAGATGTCACTGCTAACTGCTTTACCTACATTACTCAGCAAAACATCTCTCTGAGGTTCCGAACTGTCCAATTTGGATCCTTTACAAATGGGTTTTTTCTTACTACATGCTTTCCTGTACAGATTATTCATGGGATATAACTGAGGAAAGCATGCGAAATAATGGGTGGTGAGGCATTCTCTGCCAGTGTAAGCCACGTCTACACGTTCATCCCACATTCTTACTTTCATTTTTTTTTTTTAAAAATGAGGAAAACCATGAGGAGTAGGACGTGAGTTGATCCAAGAAACTAAATCGACAACAATAAACATTCTTAGGGCTAAGAAAAGGTTTGGCATGGACTACACAAACTATTATGGTATATATGATCAGAACCTTAACAGTAAAAACCATATAAATGTAGATATATATTGCCGTGGTATGGCCCTAGATCACTACATATGATCATAAATTAAGTTCACTAATGTTGTAACAATTTTGAAACCACTAACGAAACTGATAGCCGCACCTCTCAAACCTAACTTGAAAATTAAATATATGTGTGTGAAATCATCAAGGAAAGGAAAATTGTATTGGCCCCCACGACAGCTGAGTCCCAGAAGCAAGAACCCTAAGGACTTCACGGATTTGTACCTCAACCTTATTAACATGCACATGTACCGTAACAAATGGAGGAGGATAATTAACGTCAACTCATTCGGTGTATAAAACTTACGTGGAATGTACTGCAAAGACGTTAATGAACAAGATACATAAGATTAAGCTTTTTACAAGAAATCTAGATATATCATGTATGAAACATGACAAAAACATTAAAAAAAAAACAAAAACAAAAAATTTGACTACTGTATTGGACTCAAATTTAGTCATATAATTCTATAGACAGAGTTCTTATCAAAATCTCATTTATTAGTTATTAGATCGTCAGATCTTCTAAAATAAAGTTCAGAATATATCATATAATTCTATAGACAGAGTTCTTATCAAAATCTCATTTATTAGTTATTAGATCGTCAGATCTTCTAAAATAAAGTTCAGAATATATCATATAATTCTATAGACAGAGTTCTTATCAAAATCTCATTTATCAGTTATTAGATCGTCAGATCTTCTAAAATAAAGTTCAGAATATATCATATAATTCTATAGACAGAGTTCTTATCAAAATCTCATTTATCAGTTATTAGATCGTCAGATCTTCTAAAATAAAGTTTAGATTATATTGTTTTTTCTATTTTAATTAATTTTTTAATTAAATGTGGGTCTTAATAATCTATTTAAACACAGTTATGGTGTTGTTTTAACATTGGACTATTTATTCAGATTTTCTTTTATAAAATATCAAAGATTTTTTTTTCTATTTCTCTACAGTGTGTAGCACCATAGCTTTAAAACCTAACAACCCTAGCTTTGACCCTTATTATACGTTGCGTCGATAACACAAGTGTGAAACGGGTGCATGTCTGAGGAGGAGCCGGTGTCTTGTTACAAGGGTCCAAGCCACGGAGTGGATGAGTACTCCATGGCATGGATTGCAAAGATGAAACGTGTATCCATGGAGCCCATGAAGCCAAGGCTCGACTATTTTCTCTAAAGTGTAAGGTGCATTAATTCAAGTGCTATCAAACTACAAAACAGCCAACTGTGTGGATTGATAATGTTTCAACTCCTCTTTAAATGGGGTTCAGAGCCCACTTAATTTTGGCAGAAAATTAAAGTCCAAGTGTCTGCGGGCTGCAGTTAATTGCTATAAAATGTTTGACTCGTTTGTGCTTTTACTTTCATTTTTTTCTGTGTTTTGCTCGTCTTGTATACTTAACTGTATTGTTTTGAATCCTCATTAAATTTAATTTAGAAGTTTTAATGAAATATAAAGTTTGAAATGTTTTTGAAAGTTAAGATCTGAATTTTAAATGGAATTCAAAATCTAAAAATACTACAAAAGTATATTAGAAGTCAACCCTTTTTATTTATAACTTTAAAATGAAGAAATTTAATCTTAAAACTATTTTTTTTTAAATATCCATCTAGATCTCTTTTTAAAACATTTAAAGAAATTAGATGAAGGTAATAAGAGTAATATAAAAAAGAAAATGAATGGAATTTTATTTTTTCCAAACATGTAAATTTAACTTATTTATTAATTGAATTTAAATTAAATATCATAATTGAACTCAATTACAGTAGAAAAATGGTTCCAAACAACTTTTGAGAGAGCAAAAACCCAACATTTAAGAACAGCCTACTACTACTAGAGTATTAGTTTTCTTCTTATATATATGCTAGGCATAATTGTTAAATTCACCTACATATAGTGGGTACATAAATTTGATAATATATTGATTTAAAGTAATATATTTTTTCAAACTATTTTAAATATTGACTATGTCAAATTTAGGTCATATTGATCCATAATTGGCTTTTTTGGTCAAATTAATATAAAATATGAGTGAGTCAATTTCAAAGAATTTTTTTATTGCTTATTTTTTGTTTAAAACAATATTATTTTAGAATTATCTTGATTCAATAATTTAATAATTTTAATTCTTAATGAGTCAGATTTTAAATCAAGTCTGATAACTATATTATTAATTATTGTAAACTAATAATACAAAACAATTAGTATTAAAATCCAAATAATTTGTCTAAATTGATAGACCTGATCAAAATTATAGTGATAATGTTATATTACATCCTAAGGTTCTTTTAAGATATTGATTAGGTCTCCAATGAGAATTTGTACGCATGAGATGATGAAGTACCGCAACATTATTTTTTTAAACATCCTTGTTTGAAATTTGAATATTGATGATTATAGGTGTAGGCTTCCACCAAATTCCAGCCACAACATGTAACATTTGCACCTAAATAGGTCATAAAACAAAACTCCTTAATCCCTAAACAAAACTCCTTAATCCCTATCTATTTTATTTGATTTTTTATTGAATTTGTCCTTAGAAATTGGCTGCCTTTAAAAAAGAATTTTGTGTATACTTGATTCAATCTATTCTTTATTTATAAATTTCTCATAAAATATATGTTTTCTCTTTTGGTCGTTACTCCCAACTTGAAAAGATTGTTGACTGACCGTTACTTGTTGATTACTTGAATTCTTGCACGTTAGCGACCTAACCAGACAGGATCAGAGGGCTAACCACGCGTGCTAGGCCCAGGTCCAGCGCCTACCGAACCAGAAGAACACAACATGCAGTGAAACTGGACCCTCCAGACCATTATTATGAAGAGAGAACGAAACTATCCATAACAAATTCGAGACCTAGCAGTTGCAGAAACTCCAACGATGAGACATCAGAGATATCGTGCTCTAGGATAGTATAAACTATAATATAAAATGGCAGGAGCGGAAGAATCACGAGAGAATAAACTGGTAAAAGGCATGAAAAGGCCCACCATATGCAATGTTTTGACTGTGGGAACGGACATTTGCATCTGGCAGTGTCTCTAAAATGCAAACCCTGTACTCAGAACAACCCTGTCGAACACCAGGCGGCTACATCACTAACTGGCCGGTCAACGACCTAGTTCATTGCTGTAAAAATAACAAGATCACCGTCAACTATCATCATCTTCTAGATTACACAGTTCTTCATTTTCAGTTACAGGACTGCCATTTTCCAGATTCATGGTTACCAAAGCCCTAAATGCTGCACAACCGAAAAACAGCTGCAGTTCGCAGCTGCGGCTCTGTCATGTGTTGACCCTTTCATGCTCCGCTCAAATCGTTTTTTTTTCTCTCTTCTGGATTGGAAGGAGGGCTAATAATCCCTAAGCCACCGAGGCTACAAAAACAAAGAAGAGAAACTAGTCCCGTGCATGTCTTCGAGAAAACTGGGAAAGCATCCCGCTGCTGGATAGCACAATGATTGGACTCCCTATAGGCATGCTCACACCGTCACACGAGCCTGCCCATGCCGAAGAAGAATCTGCCCACTCAAATCTTTTAAGGTAACACACTGGAAAAAAG
The DNA here is from genome assembly GCF_000495115.2 of Populus euphratica. Taxonomy (NCBI): domain Eukaryota; kingdom Viridiplantae; phylum Streptophyta; class Magnoliopsida; order Malpighiales; family Salicaceae; genus Populus; species Populus euphratica. The sequence goes on along the minus strand of NW_011499986.1, from coordinate 318,087 downwards.
AGTGCAAGTAACCGAGATAAAGCTCACACTGTGACAATGATGCTATCATGAGGTCATCAGTGAATGCAAGAAAACCACCTGGTTAATTTTATAATAATTGATAGCAGTAAATATTTTTCCCGTGCATAAATAATTGTCTTAAAAATGAATAACAGAACAACCCAACATTCTGACATTTGTAACAAACATAACCTAGTGAAAAATTCCAAGCTAACCGCCAGGTATCGAAGGGAAGATCTTCAAATCTATTAGCCGCCACACCAAATTATTGCATTCTGCTGAAACCTATAATAAAAACTCTTTCTTCTCTTCGAGCTATTCGGAAGGTAACAAATCATAGGTTTAAGCAGATACGGCAGCTGGTGTTGCCTCTTCTGCCTGCAACCTCTCATAATATTTGACAAGGACTTCCCAACCACTAGGGCACATAAAACCATCAGGAGGGTTCTCACCAGCTCTTGCGTATGTCCTCATCTGCAACAAAACAACGAGTATACCAAATCACATGTAGAAAATTATATCTGGCATGATTGTGTCCATACAGTTTATATACAAAACCTCCAACACCCAAAAAATAGGATAAAAAGCCTTCTGCGGTCACTTCTTTAATCTGCAAAATCTTCAACAGTCACAGGTCCATTTCTCAGAAAAATAGCATGGCATTCTTTTCTAAACAATCACAGGGAGATTGAGAGAAGTCCCTAAAAGCAAACTTCCACATCTTGAACCATCTTTATGAAAGCTAAGAAACAATGCAATAATTGTTCAATAGAAAGAATCATCAAATGATGCCATATTACTCTCGATCAAATAACACACAATAAGCAGCAATAACACTTTCCTTTCTCTATTCTTAAGAGGATATGCATAAGACCAGTTTTTTTACTGTTGCCATGTTCTTTGTCAAAGTCAATTGATCTTTCTGAGTCAAACAACTCATTATAACTGACATACCGAGATTTATTATAGACAGCATGGAGGAATATCAGGGCTTCGTACTTTATGAGCAATAGCATTGACTCTTTTACATCCATAGAAACAGAAACAATTATCTACCAGATATTGTTCCTACCTTGGTTCCAGAGATGAAGAGGAAATCTTTGGAACGAGATGGATCAAAAAATGCCATCTTCTTTGCCACGGTATCATATGCTGCCACCTGCACCATTTAATGACAGAAAGATTAGTCACTGGCTTCACTGGGGAGATAGCATCAAAAGGAAGAATGCTTGAACTTCAATTTTTAAACCCAGCAGATGCATTACAAACTCTCAGGTGTAAAGAACAATCAGATTGAGGTTAGATATGAACAGGCATCAAAGTGGAAAACAGTAAACAATGGCACCTTATTTACTAGACCTAGTCCAGTCTCATATGAGCATCCACTCGGTCCGCAAATTGTTTGTCAACCAATCATCTTCTATGCTGTCTTCAAAATGTTTAGTTTCTGGCCCTATTGAGCCTTGCCCAAGTTAGCAATGGCTGCGGTACTTTCTAATTCAATCTTGAGCTTAACTTGTTCCAATTCTAAAACATACTAGAACATGATCAATTGAACAATTTCCTACTCTTCTATTTCAAGAGAGGTCGCTGGCATGGCCAGCAATATATCAGGAGATATTTCATTATTGAAAGAAATTCAAAAGGAGTGTTTACGTAGTTCATTGTCATATACTGTAGAGTATTACTGCACTAAGATGAAAATAGAAGATGATAGCCAAAAGAGACAAGCAGAGAGGAGAAAAGGAGCTTTGGCAGAGAGGTAAGAGGATGATAAACCCACCCTAAATGGCAGAATATTCAACTTTTCCAGGCCTGGAGCCATGCTTAGAACCTTCTTTCCATGATCAGGATCATATAAATCTCTCTTCTCTGTTGGGTGACCCATACCAGCAGGATCGCGACCTACAATGTAAAAGTTAGCACCTGCATTTACTCGAGCCTTGGCATGCCATTGCACTTCAGTAGGACCAGCATAATGCATAGGTGATGGGAATATAGCAACTATGGTAGTTTCAGGGTCCAGAACTCCATCTTCTAGAACCTGCTCAAAAACAGAATCATGAATGCCCACTACACAGCAAATAGACTCATTTTAGATAGTTGGTCAGAAAAGAAAAGAAAGGATGATCACAGAATGGATGTTATCTCAGATCAGTATTATCTCGTAGGATATGTAGAAGAAATTAATGAATGCAACCTTGCTGTGTTGTTCCATCCGAACATCCAAAGGAACATCATCAGCCTTAGTGAAACCTCCTAAGGGATGAAGCAGTAGAATAGGATTCTTATAACCCATTTCCAAAAGCCGCCTACGTGTATCATTCATCAATAAGGCATGCCCGTTGTGAACAGGATTCCTTAACTGAAATGCAAAAACTGCATCAGCTTGACGTCTATCAAATTCCTTCCTGAGTTGTTGGGGAGAGAGCCTATAGTGATCGAGCCCATCATTGTACTTGATGGGCTTTAGAACTTCTAGATCTCCACCTATGAGCCAGTTACCAGCCGGAGTAATGAATTCCTCAACATATGGCAGTCCAGGTGCAGTTGTCCCCCATGTTCTAGCTATTCTTTCTTCTTTGTTATGCTTGTATATCTCAATACTGCAATAAAAAATTAAATTTAGAATATTTCTCTCTTTGCTAAGAGAAGAAATTCAAATAACTTGGCAGGTCTGGAGCAGCTTGCATAAGTTGAATGCAATTACTAAATTCAAGGGGCAATGCAGCATGGCTACCCAACAAAGGAAAATCAAAATACAAAAGCAGGAGTCCATTTTCCAGCAGCGTAAAACATACCCTCCCGTAAAATTTCAGTCCATGGGGTTTCTAACACGATGATCATAACCAAGACAGAACCAACAATTAGGTTTGCACACATTGTAAAGCTGGTGGCTTCCCTGAAGCTGTTTTACACAAACATTTTCTTCAAACATGCAAGCAAGAGCATCCAGTGTGCATTTACATGTGCTCTCTAGTCACACATGACAACGGGTGCTCGCACCATCAATAAATTCTGAGTTCCAGACATGGAATTGTCTTCTACTGGAACATCAAGAGTTTAACCGAAACGAAAACAACTTCCTAGTGCATTGCTTGGCTTCATTTCACTCATGAAGAAACTAGCTTTATCCTTTCCGAAACTTCAACTATCATAGTTTTTTAGTCGAAACTGCCACACGAGTTATTTAAAATTCCAATCAAAACAACACACTGCATTTCATTTTCACGTGACTATTAAACAACAGATGGGATTCCCCAATACAAATTCCAGGTTTGACTCTGCTAATTATAAATTTATATGGTTGATCACATTATAGAAATATGTATTTGCACAGTATTCTATTAAAGATTCTTTTTTTTTTAAAGCTACTGCCAATAAATAAAACAAGAATGGGTTAATTATATTAAAAAATAATATAAATTATAATCTTATCATCTTTATTGATAAAAATCTATAAATCCAAAAAACTTTTCACCAAAAATATTAAAAATTAATATAAATCATAATCTCATCGAACAGTAATTTAAGTTAAATTGGTTCTTTCAAAAACTAACCTTCGAAGGACAGCAAGCAAATCACCATCAGGACCAACCAGCCCAACATCCTTTGAAGACCCAATATTCTCTTTAGTCTCATCATCAATTGCCAAAACAATAGGAAGCGACATATTAACCACTGCCCCATTTTCCATTCTTAAGGAATTGAAATGCAAACTCTGCAAATACTCATTTTCTCTCATAAACCCTTTCAATGGACTCGCCCATCCTTCACTTATCACATGGACCCACTCTACATCAATCCTTGCCAGCCTCACTTTAGGCAATGACTCTGCTTCCAAAGTCTTTGACCCCCTCTCGCTCTCTGGCACTATAACATCCACCACCACCCCACCATCTGGCTCGATCAAAGAACTCTTGATAACTGAACCGGAAACAGAAGCTTGAGACATTCTGGGTTGTTTGTTGTTATATAGAATGGGGATTAGTGCGTTTGAATGGTAGATTGCTTTTGGTCGGAATCCGAGGCTGTAAGCTGGGATTTTTGCGCGTTGTTTTGGGTGGAGATTAAGGCTAATTATGTGAGGAGTTATGGTTAGTTTAATTGTTAGAGACATGATGATGTTCTTTAATGTTTTCTTGTGCTGTTCGATTTCGAGGGATGTTTGTTATGGGAGTACGGTGGAGAGATCTAAGGGGGGGTCTGAATTTAGCCAACATTTTGGGGAGGAGAGGAACAAAAATACGATTCAACTGTTAAAGAGATCCACACGTTTGCTCTTCTTACTTTCTGTGGATGGTACCTGGTTGCTGGTCTCCGTTTTGGTTGGGGACCAAAGCTTGGGCAGGAGCGGCAGGAGCGATGGGCTCTAAAAGTTAAGGGAAATTAATAACAGAAAGCAACCAGGCAATGGTTGTCTACTTATTATACTGGTCAAGGGAGTGTAATTACTGTTCTTTAAAATTTATTTTTTAAAATTATATTAAAATAATATATTATTTTAATATTTTATATAAAATATCAAAACAATACAAATTTTTTTAAAAGTATTGTTGCACAACAATGTCAAAGTGTTTAGCATAACTTTGCTCAATCCTTTTTAAAAATGCTTTTGATTTAAAAATGACTTTAAAAATTAGTTTTTTTAATTAATTTTTTTATTAAATTCAATTAGACCTTCAAAATCTTTAATTAAATCCTTAAACATATAATTTTGAGTTTTTCTTTAAATTAAACTTTTTTTACCAATAAAATCCTTATTAGTCAAAAATAAAACAATAATTTTAATACATTGATATTTAAAATAAAAAATATTTTAATATATTTTTAAACAAAAAAATTATTTAAAAAAATATTATACATCATAATTTCAAATACACTTTATATCACCATGATGATATAAGTTGTTAGCTTGTGGAAAGTTTATGAATTTTATCAAAAAAAATTTAATCAAGTTTTGTGATTGATGTTTTGATGGCAAAAGGAAAAGTAAGAGTTGGAACATGGTAAAATAAAATAAAATAAAGTAAAGTAAAGTTTATTTTTCTTCTGTTGTTATATAGTGGTATGAGTTTCTATGTGTAAGACTCACTTCTTCGATTTGCTTAAGAATATATGCATCCTTCACACAATATTCAGACATTGAACTAATTCTTAACATTTATAGTACTCCAGAGACCCTCGAGGAGAGTGGTAGCTTGTGCTAACATTTATTTGAACAGATATATATATATTGGATGGCGTAGTCCTCAGCAGTATGTTTAACACTCGTCGGAAAGTAGAATTAGTGTTACACGGGTAGCGGGGATGGTGGTAACGGCGGCCGTGGCACAATCATACATGCAAGTGAAGTTATCGACACTGCAGGTCTCGATGCGCGAAATGGCGTACTCCGACGGGCCTTTTGATGCGCAAGTTGCTGCGCATGTCATTATTGCCCGCAAGCGGCGAGGCGTTGCGGCAACGATTTCTGGCTCTTGACCTGTGCTGCCCCAACGCATATCAGCAAAAGCAACGCAAGAACATGTAACCTTGAATCCATGATGTTTTTTTCAACTTTCGCTGCTAAAAGTATTAGCTCCTAACTGCCTCTGTATCCGCTCAGTCGTGAGCTTCGATCAATTTATAAATACAAGGATGGCTGATGGTTCCTCATCTAAACGTACTGGGTTTCATCATATTCATGAAGGAAGCATGAATGGATCTTGGACAGGAGCATCACGGCATGCTAAGCAACTAGGAAGATTAACTTTTTTATTTTAATATTTAATTAATATTAATAACTATTTATTTTTTATTTATTGACTTGTATGTATATATTAAATATAAATTCCTCAAGTAAAAAACTATCCATGTCTGCACACTAACACCTTCGAGGTGTTTGAAAATATGATAAAAGGTTTTTTTTAAATATTTTATTTAAAAATATATTAAAATTATTTTTTTATTTTTTAAAAATTATTTTTTTATATTAGTACATCGAAATATACACTAAAATAAAAAAATTTATTTAAAAAAAACTTGAAAAGGAAAAGTAACATAAAAAAACACTTTTTTAAAAAAAAAGCTCCATCTCTTAAGATAAAAAAAAAACACCATCACCTCTTTCATTTAATACTAGATATGTTTCACCACTGGTAAAACAAATTATGTAAAAAAAGCACTAGGTTTTTTAATTAAGTCTCAATTCATTAGTTACAGTTTCAATTCAAATAATATGAAAAAAAATAATAAATAAACTAGCAAAAAAAATTGCACTTAAGTCTATTTAGATATATCAAAGAATTCAATACTAACCTAATTGGAGGAAAACTAAAAAAAAAATAGAAAACATCAACTTAAAAAATAAGATAAAAAATTAAATGAACCTCTTAAATTTAATCTAATCTAAAAAACTTGTAACTTTTTCACCTCAATTAAAAAACTTAGATCTTATTAAGTTAAATTTTGAAGAATAAAAACATTAAAAAAATATTAATAAAAAAAACTTGAAAAGGAAAAGTAACAACAAAAAAAATAGAGCTAAATTTGACATAAAAAACCCAATGAGGATAAAATCTAAAAAACATTATCCCAGGTGAAAAAAAACAGTACAATTAGAAGAATTAGGCAAATTTAAAAGATTACAAAATCATAAAAGGTGGAATTTAAATTTATTTGTAATATGATAAATTATTTATCAATTAAAAAATAATGGGGTGAAATAGAAAAAAATTATAGGAGGTTAACCTAGTAGAATCAAATTAAAAAAACAAAAAAAAAGTTTAAAAAAGAATTAAACCGAAAAAAGTAACAAAACAATTTTTTTAAAAAAAGGAATAAAAAATAAGAAAGCATTAATTTAGAAAAAAAATAGAACAAATCCGGAAAATATCTTAAATTTGATTTGTTTTTTAAAAGTTGTATTCTATAAAATATTTTATCTAGATTTAATCAAAAAATATAAATCTTAACCAATTTAAATACCCTCCATTTCAGCTTAAGAAGCCTACGGAAAAAATAGTTACCATTTAAAATGCATTTACATTATAATGGTGATAAGATTTAAAGTTAATTTTAACATAAGAAAAGTATAATGTTATAGGTATATTTTTTAATATCATGGATTTTTTAATTAAAAAAAGAAGATGATGTTTATACTTGATAATAATAAATTGAAATAGATTAGATGATAAATAAATAAAAAGTGACGAATGGTAATTAAAGAATAAACATGAAGTTAATCTTTATAGGAAAAAGTACAATACAGTTGCACGTTTAAATATTTAACATTGACTTTCCTTTTCATTACATGTGTTTCTTTTATTTAACTTGGAGGTTAATTGCCATCATTAGGTGCATATAATTTTTATTTTTATAAATGCATCGTGTAAATACAATTAATCTAACTAAAAGATTAAATATAAATTACAATAATCTCTTTTAGGTATTATGACCATGAAGATAATTTGAAAGATTAATTATTATTTTAATAAATAAACTAAACAATTTTAAAAATAAGACAAGTTATATAAATAATAAAAAAAAAAAGCTAGATGTTATTGGTCCGTGTGTCTAGTCCAAATGGAAAAACTCAAGTGTGCCTGAGTTTGTTGTATTTTTTAAGAAGAAGAAAAAAGCTATCCGTACAAGCCTTCTTTTAAATGCAGTAAAAGACATTTTATTAACTTATATATTCTTTATCATTTTGGTCTTAAAAAAAATTACAATCCAGGTTATTGGATCTTGAAAACTCTAGTTTAAACGTATTTCATACAAAAATACATTAAAAATATCTTACAAACCTCAATAAAATTATTCTTAACCTTAAAACAACTTTTAATCACTTTATAAACTTAAATCAGATTGAACTTGAAAAAAACACTTTATAAGTATTGATCTAATTTTTCTAACATATTTAGAAAAAAAATACCTTTATTAATTATTTTTTCTCTAAGTACAAATTGATGCAAATGGAACCAGCATCAAAAAATAAAAAACCCTATAAATGTGACAACATAATTTTCAAATGAAGGGATCACGCATAAACTCTTATTCACAATTTTACTACTAAATATTTTTTTTTAATTATTTTTTCTTTTTAAAAGGTTTACAACTCCAATTTTTTTTTCTTTTTAAAAGGTTTACAACTCCTTAAATGAATTTAAAAATCAACTTAAACAAAATAGAAAACCTAGAAATAAAGAAAATATGATAAAAGTCCTATAGAATAGAAAAAATAAAATTATTAAACATGTTATATAACTTCATAAACTAAATTGGAAAATAAACATAATTAAAAAAGAAAATAAATATAACTCTAGTTATCTTGAAAGAAATGAATCAATAATTTCTCATCGTAGATCACCTCATTAATTTTATTACAGTATGCTTTGAGATGAGTTATAGGACATAAAGTTCCTGTATATTTGACAAATTCAGATACTCTAAAATTTTAGGTATGATCACGTTGAGTACCAAACACACCTTAACAATTTTTATATGGCCAGTGAAATTACACAGGATATAACCTAGCAAGTTGGTTCTAGTCGTTAAATGTATCACGAGGGTAAGTTATTATCCAGTCTCAAAGGATCCCTTATATACTTAGTGATCATCCTCGAAAGGTTGAAATGAGATTATAAGTAGTGTGAAGATAGAGATCCTAAGTAATATAAGATTGACATATCAACCACTATTGAGTAAACAATCAAACGAGAGTTGAATTGTTTCACAAGTCTTGTCCAAACTAAAACTATTGGGGTACCATTGTCTCTCCACCCATCGTAAATTTTAAGGTGTGTGCTCTTGAAATAATGCATGACAATAAATATGTATGTTAAGGTAGTAAAGACAATAAAATAAATCGAACAAGCACAACAAATAAGATAGTAATAAAAAAACAAATAACAAAACTTAGTCCTAAAAGTCCTCAACAAAGTCATTATTCTGTCAAATCTGGACATTATGACTGTCAATTAAAAATTAATCTCGGTGAAAAGAATAGATATATGGCATCTTGCTTTTTGGGGAAAAATGTCTAGTTTAAGAAGTCGTCATCTAGTATTATGGTTACTAGGAACCCTAATTGTTCATAAGAGATTATATGGTACGAGACTAATTACACGAAAGGAAAGATATTATCACTCTTTAAGCATCCTAGCTGATACAAATTGCATTATTGGTTTTGTTTTAAATTGCTATGAGTTTGTCTTTATTTCATTTTTGTTGTTGTCCCTTTACAATATTTATGAGCCTGGTGTTAGTAAATATTATGCAACCCAAATAGCACAATATTCCTAACTTTAATGCCAATGAATAAATCCGTAAAAATTTAGATTAAAGAAAAATAAAACTATTTTTTAATTTTTTTAGGGCTGGATCTAGCCCAGCTATACGAGGTGAGTTAGACCTAGCAGCTCGACGTGGTCACTGTCCCAAGCAAGTGACCCGGTTGGTCTTTTTTATATGCATATGTGAATAATAGGAGCGAACAAAAAAATAAAAAAACTGATTTAATTGAGAAAACAAGAAAATTAACTGAAAAAAATCGAACCATAAAAAAACCAATTAAATCGATTAGAATATTTAAAAAAACTTCTAGTTCGGTTTAATTTTGGTTTTGTAATGCTTAAACTGAGCACCCCGATCTGAACCGAACTGGTTTAAATTAAAAAAAAAGTTGTATAAATACCCTTCACAGACACGCCATATAGCCTACATAAGCCACACCATGCCTCCTCAATCCTCACAACCTCTCACAACACTCAAAAGTCCACACCCGATTAATTCTTTGTTTTTCAACTACCCCCCACCTAAGCTCTCATAAGTTCACTCACAATTAATTCTTCATAGCATATAACACTCGCAATTAATTCTTTGTTCTTCAACCACCCCCGCCCAAGCTCTCACACACCACACCTAACTTTTCAATCTTCATTCTTCAATCATCTCCAGATCTATCATCCCAACAGCTACCCTAAACCTCAGTAGTAGTAAGATTTCTTCAATTTACAAGTCACTAATGGAGGCAGTAAGGGTAGGGGCTAGGCTTAATTTTATAGTTTATGTTGTTGACAATTACTTAGTTTTTTTTTCTTATAAAAGGAAAATGAATAAAAAAAGTGGCAATGGGCATTGGGCATTGGGCAGTGTTTAGTATGGTGGTGGTGATTTGTGTTTGAGAATATGTTTTTGGTGATGTAGGTTTTTAGGTTTGTGCTAGTGAGGAGTGATTGATTACTGTAAGAGAGCGCGATTATGGTTATGTAAAAGGTCATTTGCTTGAGAAAAGGCCTGTATGGATTCAACATTGTTGTGGGGACTATTAGTGATGAAGATGAGTTTAATTTTGTGGCTTTTGGATGTTAAAAAACAATATAGGTTTTTTCGGCTTTTGACATAAAAAACCAAATCGAATTGAAACCGGTAGGTTAGAACCGGGTTCAGTTCGGTTTTGGTTTTTTTTTTTCAAAATTTCAATTTGGTTGTTTTTATAGGTTAAGATCAAACCAAACTAAAAATGATCACCCCTAGTGAATAATTCACGCACAAATACCATAGTATCATGCTAATTAATTTATCTAAATAGGGAAAGAAGAAGAACTCACCTAGAGTGCAGGTTATGGCTAGAGGCGAAGCTAAGGGAGATGATCGGGCACTGCTCGCAGTTGAAGATCTGGCTTATTGTTCACAATAGAGATGGGATTACAGTCATGAATGAGAGTTTTCAACGTTGCTTTAATAGAGATTGGAAGAACATCCTACTGTCGTGTTGCTGCAATAGGAGGAGGGATTCAACCGCTGTGTTGTTCCTACTTATTGCTGCTTACAGTGTTGTCGTCTCATTCACAGCTACAACAAGAGATCGCGATGGGGAGAGAATGTCATTAAGTTGGTCATGACGCTGTTATCAAAGGTTACGATGCAGAGGTTGAAGCTGCTTATGATTGTGGTGTTGGACTTGTCAAAGGCACAGTATTGGTGAGAACAAAACTGACAAGGTGCAGGGTTGTCACGGTAAAAGGCGACAATTTATAAAGATATTGTTGTTACAAACGATGGTTTTTTTAAAGGAGGCATGAGGAAACAAGTTGATTTTGGGAGGTAGAAAGAGGGGTAATGGCTGAAAGATAAAGGGGGTAATGTGTGGAGATGAAGTTTCTTCTTCTATTTGGGTTCCTAGAGGCTAGGGAAAAAAAAGACCGGGGGGTTCGGGGGCTAGTATAAGATTTACCGTCTCTTTTTTTAATGTGTTTTTTTAATATCTCCTTTTATTTTATTTTTTTTAGAATGTCTTCTTTAGGGTTTCTTGTAATGGCCTTGCTTCTTGTGCATGTACTAAGATCTATATTTATAGTACAAGAATCTCATCATGTGTGAAAAACAAAGTCTCAAACAAACTCATTCTCTTCTTTGAAATTAAAATTAAAATTTGATCAAGAATCAAATTTGAAAACAGATAACTATCCTTATCTTGATGATAAAGATAAAATGGTAAAAATACATTGTAATCCCTAGTTTTCGCACAAGTTGACAAATCACACTTTTCATTAAAATAAATCTCTGATATTTTAATTTTATATTTTAAGCTTCATAAAATTAAATTAAAAACTATCAAGCCAAAATTGGGTTATAAGTCTTTCCGGGTTGAAAAAACTTGTTTTTGAATTTAAATTACTCTTGTCCAGATCTTGTAGATGTCCAATTAAGACTCTCAAACTTATTTACTTCACTTTGAGTGTATAACAATTTTAAACATCAACTTTAATCATTTCATTTTATAATTTATATAAGAAACAACAATTAACAAATTATTTCGTTTTAAATGATTTATTGAGTAATAAATTACAAACCTTGAACTTTCTTTATCGATATGTTTTATATCTACATAACTCCTTAAAACATATACCGATAGGATCACAATAAACTTGTAATCAAGAGAATTATCATAATTTAAATGAATAATTTTATCTTATTATGCACTTTTGATATTTTCTTTTGTACGTTACCTTTAAATTGTCAATGAGAATATTATTAATGATATCATCACTAACATCTCATTACTAATGTATATGATGTAATTACCACTCCCATATTAGGATTTTTTGTAAATGTTTTACATTTTTTTTTATTAGAATATTTTATACATCAACACTCCATTTCTTAATTTCTCTCTTAGTTTGCTAGCTAATATCATCACGTGTCATTTTTATAATCTCTCTATTATATGCCGGTGCTCTTTAACTCTAGCTTCCTCTTCCTTTCTTTTGTCACGAACAACTATTACTTGGCTCTTCATCTATAGTTTCTTTTGTATTACATTATCTTATCTTTAAGTACATATCTTAAAAAAAATTAATTTATTTTATTAAAGTATATTCACATTATATAATTTGTTTTTGAACTTCATTGACATATATATTTTTTTATGGTTTTTGTAAATATAAATTTTATTTAGAATATTTTGTGAGTATTTTTTTTGGATTGAAATTAGTATTCGTTTCATTAACAGGAGAATGCATCTGGAAAAACTATGAAAAATAAAGCTCCAAAAATAAATATCTCGCGTCGAAAATCTTCGATGCACGAGAGAACAATCCAATCCCAGCACCCGACCGACCCGCTGGCCCTCTCACCTTGTAAAAAGACACAAACACCCCTAAACTTCATGGCAGTTATTTTCCTATTTCTCACATCGTGCCCATCCCCTCAGGGGTTTCCTCGTCACAACAATTTATCCCCGTACCCTAACTCGCTGTCGTGAAACAAATCCTAAAACGTTACCATTAACCACGCACGCAACGGAAAAATTGTGCATTCTCATATTCTCTCTAGCTAGTTAGTGCTAGGGTTTACTTCATTGTTTGCTGTTTCTGCTATAATCAGTTAGGCCTTTTCAAGCGAGTTAGACCGGTAAGTTGCTGATCGGAGTGATTTGCGATGGGAGTGCCGGCTTTTTATCGGTGGTTAGCGGAGAAGTATCCGCTAGTGGTGGCTGATGTGATCGAAGAAGAACCCGTGGTTATCGAAGGCGTTAAAATTCCTGTGGATACGAGTAAACCTAACCCTAACAACATCGAATATGATAATTTATATCTCGATATGAACGGGATTATTCACCCCTGCTTTCATCCCGAAGACAGAGTACGATTTGGATTCTCGCTCGCGCTCTTTTCGCTCTTTTTTGCTTATTTGCATTTAATTTGTGTATTTTTAATTTAATTGTGTTGTAGAATGTTCACAGTCGATACACAAATCACTTTAAATACAAAAAGTCGAGTAGGGGGTTGGTCCGAATTGAGAGAGGAAAAAAAATGGAACTTAAAATCTTTTCTGGAGATATCCATTTTGCGAGGGCGACAGATAAGATATCCCGATACAGTGGTATCTTGATACTTCCAGGAATAGTAAAAACAAATTCTAAGGAGTCCAAAAAGGTGAAAAATTGGATCTATGTCCAACGGACCACACCTACCGGGAAAAAGTCTTTTGTTCTGGTTCGACCAGTACTCATATATGAAAGAGGGGAGGTTTTAATGAAATTGAATTGAACTGGATTTGATTTTCTTTTAACAATGTGATTTATTTATTTTTTAACTTTCTTTTCCTCTTGCAGCCTTCACCGACTTCTTTTGGTGAGGTGTTCCAGTGTATGTTTGATTATATTGACAGGCTTTTCGTGATGGTGAGGCCTCGAAAATTGCTATTCATGGCAATTGGTAAGCAATTTAAACCGAGTGGTTTTCTTTGACTGTAAATTTGATTTGTGTGTGATACTGATTGTGTGGGAACAACTTATAGATGGAGTTGCACCACGGGCGAAAATGAATCAGCAACGGTCTAGGCGATTTAGAGCAGCTAAAGATGCATCTGATGCGGTATGTGCTTACCTTAAAAATGGGCTGCTCCTCCATTTGTATGCAGCTGGAGAGTGATACTGATTATTGGTTCTTGATCAGCAAAACCTACTTTAGTTTTTCTGTTAAAATTGCTGTGTTAGTTATGTTTTATTTTAGGTGAAATTATTTGGTAGAGTTTATATATGGATGCAATGGCTGACAGTGGGTCCTTAGAAATCTGAAAGCTAATTGAAGTAACACGAGTTGAAGTGGATAAAACACATAGGCTAGCTTAACCAACTATTTATAGAAGAAGGAAAAATATTCATAGAGATATAGAAACAACTCTTGAAGGGACGCTCATTAGATAAAGAACTAAAGAACTCTTAAGGAATATTTACAGTTCATTGAATGAAAATCATCGTTCTTCTTCCTCTGGAAAGTTGATGGTTTTCAAATTTATCAATTTGTTTGTTTGAAATGAGAGTACTAGAGCCTATGATTCTGATACCTGCTTTATAGTTGCATCTTGTAAACTGCATTTATCCTTGGTCAACTTTTTGATTGCTCAATAGATAAATTCCTGGTTATGGAAACATCATGCTCTAACCATATATGGAATATACGGAAGTTCACTGGTTTTGAAACCTTAAAGATTCTGTTAATGAACATATATTTAACCACTAGGGATATCTGAGGCTGTATTTTTCTTAGATTTCTTAATGCCTTTTGGGATTTTCTGGATTTTCAGTATTCATCATGGTTTCGTTTTTATATCACTTTGTTATTATTTTTCCTCAATTCTTCTAAAGGAAGAAAACCGAACACGGTAGGAAATACACCATTTTAATATTATCAGTCATTCAACATTTTTATTGTAGGCTGCTGAAGAAGAAAGGCTAAGAGAGGAGTTTGAGAGGGAGGGCAGGAAGCTTCCCCCTAAGGAGACATCTCAAACTTTTGATTCCAATGTTATCACTCCTGGAACTGAATTCATGGCTGTTTTGTCAATTGCATTGCAGTACTATATTCATCTTAGACTAAACTATGATCCTGGATGGAAGAAAATCAAGGTATAGCCTTTGCTGTGGTCCCTTGTTTATTTTTCCTCATGCAATGTTTTGTGATCTTCAACAGAGATAATGCTATCCCTACCTTCTGGTGTGTGTAACCAGAGCAAATGCATAATATTTGAATTTCTGTTTACATTTCTATTTTGTGAAGGTTGTTCTTTCTGATGCAAATGTTCCTGGTGAAGGGGAACACAAAGTCATGTCCTATATCCGTCTTCAAAGAAACCTTCCTGGTTATGATCCAAATACACGCCATTGTCTGTATGGTTTGGTATATTTCTTCCATAACTGACCCATGATCTTTTTTAAAGTAATTGTTATTTTTCCTTCCAGACTAACATTATTTCTCTATTCATTGGTGCTTCTGATAGGATGCTGATTTAATTATGTTGGCTTTGGCTACTCATGAGGTTCATTTTTCAATTCTTCGAGAGGTTTGTGTCTTGTTGTTTAGACATATTTGCCTTCTAAAAACAAATTCAATTTTGAACTCTTGATGCTGTTTCTTAGTTATTAGTTCTAGTTAATTAGCAGAGAGAGGTAAAGGAATGTCAATTTTGATGAAAGGCTTCATCATCAATCTGAGAATAATTGGATGATGAGTCTTTTTCAAATATCTGTAACTCATCTGCTAAACCTTCGCTTATTACAATGAAGGTTGATGAATCATCATAATAAGTGGATGTATCACTCTCTCTTTTTAATTGCCTGTGACCCATGTGCTAAATGTTGAATGTGTTTTTCTTTAACATCCCTTCTTAATTGTATGTCTCAGATTGTTTTCACTCCTGGACAACAAGACAAATGCTTCATATGTGGTCAGACAGGTCATTTAGCAGCTGCTTGTGAAGGAAAAGCGAAGAGGAAGGCAGGGGAATTTGATGAGAAAGGCAATGATGTTGCTGTGCCCAAAAAACCATACCAGGTAGGTTATTATAAAGATATTTGAAAGTTTTGGTTGTAAACATCTTCCATGATGATGCATTATCTAGCCCTTTTTGCTTCATGACTCTTTTCTTGATGCAGTTTCTCAACATTTGGACTCTTAGAGAGTATTTGGAGTATGAATTCAGAATTCCCAATCCTCCGTTTGAGATTGATTTGGAACGTACTGTGGATGATTTTATATTCATATGTTTCTTTGTTGGCAATGATTTCCTGCCACACATGCCCACATTGGAGATCCGCGAGGTTTGTAAATAGTTGTCTAAAGTACAGCTTGTGATTTCCTCGAATTGCTGCTTAGGATTTTTCCCTACACGGAAATAAATTAACTACATTATAACGAAGCAAAAAGACTAACATTTGTTTTTTATTTTTGTTCCTTTTTTCAGGGTGCAATCAACTTGCTGATGGCTGTTTATAAGAAGGAATTTAGAGTGCTTGGTGGGTATTTGACTGATGGCAGCAAGGTACTCAAACTTTTGTGCTAAATGTTCAACTTAAATTTTTGGCTGCTTCCCAGTGGGTTCTATCACCACATTTATCGACTTCTAGTAAGATTGCTCAGAAATTTTTCTTTATAACTTTCTGTTTTCTCAGCCAAATTTAAGTAGAGTGGAGCATTTTATTCAAGCTGTGGGTTCATATGAAGATAAGATATTCCAGAAAAGAGCACGATTGCACCAGGTTAAATTTATTCTCTGAAATTTTTGGATGTGTGCGTCTTTTTTACTGGAATGGTGTGAATGACAGTCGTAATCTTATGATGCACCTTTGCAAGAAATTCTGAATTTTATGGTTTTTTTCTGGGTTACTAATTGTGTGTGTGTTTGTGGGCGTGTATGTGTATTTTTGCTGTGTAATGCTCGTAAATGAGAATGGTAATGTGATTATTATTATCTCCAGCAGGGTATTGAAAAAGACTATATATGGGACCAAAAGATATCTATTAGATATAGAAGCAAAAGTATTTTCATTTTATAAGCAACAGTATGTGAAACCTTAAACAATAAAGTTCTGGATAGACAAGAAGAGGCACTGACAGAAAGAAGCACCTCTTTTCAACTTCGTTAATTAATTTATTCTGTCTATACCTTGCAGCGCCAGGCAGAAAGAATTAAGCGTGAAAAGACACAGGCAAGAAGAGGTGATGATGCGCAGCCTCAACATCAACCTGAATCTTTGGTTGCAGTCACACAATTTCGTGGTTCTCGACTTGCTTCAGCTCCTACACCTTCACCATATCAGGATGATGGAACACCTTCTCAGACATCTGATGGTAAAGGATCTTCTGTTCGGAGCCATAAAGTTCCACGTTTGTCTTCAACAGCCAATATTGGTGCTGCCATTGTTGAGGCAGAGAATAGTATGGAAATAGAAGTATGTTTTCCTGCTTCAGGAGAGGCACTTTAATGTAATTCTGACTCCTTCAGCCAATCTTTAGGACTCATATTCTATGGGCTAGCCTTTCATTTGGTATGAGCCCTTGCTGGCGAGGGGTTAAGAGTGCATTTGTTTACTCAATTTATTATTTTGTAGAATTGAAATCTGCGGTTTGTTACATTTTTATCTGGAGCACTTAATTTATTTAGGCACATGAAAACAAAGAAGAATTGAAAACTAAGCTTAAGGAGTCGCTTCGCGAGTAATTTGATGTTTTTAACTCAAAGAATCACGAAGAAGACAAGGTTTGAGTCTCCTATAGAAATATTGGTTATTATTCTTACTTTTTTGGCCCATTAGTTTTTAGTGATGTTTGTATCTTCAATGTTCTTTTACCAGGTCAAATTGGGAGAACCAGGGTGGAAAGAAAGATATTATGAAGAGAAGTTTTCTGCAAAATCTCTTGACGAAATGGAAGCTGTACGAAGAGATGTTGTGAGTACATGTACTACTGTAGCTACTGATTTTGAATGTACTCTTTCATATTTTTGTGAGATAAGCAGGCTGGTCTATCTATTTGACATTCAACTGGGCAGGTTTTGAGATATACGGAAGGGCTGTGTTGGGTCATGCATTATTATTATGAAGGCGTTTGTTCTTGGCAGTGGTGAGTTTTTGAATTTTCATTTCCTAGCAGATTAGAGTTCTTGTTTCTACTGTAACCTCTTCCCTTTCCCTTAAACTTCATGATCCACCAAAGTAAATAGAAAGTTTGACACTGCAGTTTAGGTGACCATTATAATTTTAGGAAATATTTTTACTCAGCTCAGTCTTGCAAGATGACTTTATGAATCATATTGCGTCTTATCAAGGATAAACTTGTACTTTACATGTTGTCTTTGTACTTGATATGTCAATGCCTTTAGATCTTCAACTCTGAACTGAATAAATCCTTTGTTCCAGGTTTTATCCCTATCACTATGCACCCTTTGCTTCAGATCTCACACATCTTGGTGAACTGAACATCAGTTTTGAAC
Organism: Populus euphratica; assembly: GCF_000495115.2. Classification (NCBI taxonomy): domain Eukaryota; kingdom Viridiplantae; phylum Streptophyta; class Magnoliopsida; order Malpighiales; family Salicaceae; genus Populus; species Populus euphratica. The sequence goes on along the minus strand of NW_011499986.1, from coordinate 299,829 downwards.
TTGGTTCTCCATTCAAACCATTCAACCAGCTTTTGGGAGTTTTCCCTGCAGCAAGGTATCCTATCTATTTACTTATTCTCTCAAGGAAGCCATTTCTATAAGCAAAACCGCTTGATAAAGAGCTAATGGTATTTTTTTTTTCTTCAGTTCCCATGCTCTCCCTGTGCATTATAGGAAATTGATGACAGATCCAAATTCACCTATTTTTGATTTTTACCCTACTGGTACGGATGTTTACTAGAAAAGAAAGCTCGACATGTGACTATATTTATTTACATGGATGATAAGATGTCTTCTAACCTCTGTTACATCTATCAGATTTTGAAGTGGACATGAATGGGAAACGATTTGCATGGCAGGTTAGTTTATCTTTGCGATCTTAATTCATCTGGCCTTTCAGACATGATTATGTGGTGGAAGTAGTTTTTCTGTCGAACTGGATCTTATTGGTTCTGTTGTGTTTTCTCATTAGGGTATTGCAAAGCTTCCCTTCATTGATGAAGCTCGTCTTCTTGCGGAGGTCCAAAAGATTGAGCACACATTAACGGTATGCTTCTTGAATCAAGTTGCTTTACTGCACTATTTGTTTCTTCCATTGCTTGAATTTTCTTACAAGAAGATCCTATGGTTTCACATTATCTGACCTGAAGGTTGCAATGTTCTGTAGGAGGAAGAAGCAAGGAGAAACAGTATGATGTTTGACATGCTTTTTGTGTCATCATCTCATTCTCTCTCTGAGAGCATATATTTACTCGATAATCATTGCAAACAATTAAATGACAAAGAACGAGCTGAAGTCAAGGAGCGTATCAATCCTGAGTTGAGGTCTGTAATTAATTATTTATAAAGAATTAAGTATTTACTTTGAAGTTCGAAAGTGGATTACTTTTATGAGATTCTGAATTTGACTGGTTTCCATTTTCCTTGTGAATTGTTCTTTATCTCAATCAAGTCATTATCCCTAGTATTGTTATCTGAAGTTGGATTCTTCTAATGTTCAACCAATTTCCTGCCATCCTAGATATTGGATTTAATTTTGTAGTTCAGAGTTGAATGTAGGTTGAACTCAGTTGAAATGTTCTAGCTTTGGAAGTGTTAAGCTATCTTATAATCTCTAGGCTATAACTGATAACACTAGTTTTCCCTGACACTGAAATCTATTTTATGTACCAAAATCACGTTATGATTGTGCTTGCTTCTCTAGCATTAATAGGCGGGAGTTGTTTTGCCAACATATAGTATGATTTTTGTGGATTTGGCATGCCAGAATATTGGATGTGGATGTGGCACTTTTGAAGCCTCAAATCTCATCTCTGCCACGTTGACTTTTGCTCACTACATGCTCTCCTTTTTCTTATGTTCTCAGATTTTGGACTTGAATGAATTGTATTCCCCCCAGTAATCACAAATTTAAAATCTGTTTGGACTATTCTCTAATTTTATTTACGCCTACATGCAGTGATGGGATGAATGGCTATTTATCTCCCTGTGCTGGAGATACTCATCCTCCTATATTCAGGTCTCCAGTTATAGGCATGGAAGACATTTTGGCCAATGAAGTCATGTAAGCTTCTAAATGTTGAGTGTCATTTTGACTATTAGATACTTCAAGTCATCTTTTGTCTAAGGTTTTTCCCTGCTTCTTTATTGTTTATTCTTTTCTGTTCAGATGTGTTATATACAGACTTCCTGATCCACACAAACACATCACTTATCCACCTGTTGGTGTTATATTCCCCAAAAAGGTACTTATTTGGTTTTGAGGCCTATTCTTCCTTGTCAGAGTCTGCTTTTCATGATCTAGTTATATATTTGTTTCCTTATCTAGTAGGAAATGACTCGCAACCGAAGTTGTTACTTGAGTACTTGAAATCTCTGCTAGCATGTTATATTTTTTACCTCTTCATTTCTATGTACTGGCATCTCATATGCACAGTTTTTCGACTCTCTGCTAAGAATATCTTTTCTTTTTGGTGTACTTGCATTTAGTCATATGACATCATGTAGATCAATGCTTTTAGACTTGCATTTCTATTATTTACTAAGAACACATTTAACATGAAGCATGTTTTTGTAGATTGTGGATCAGGGCGATCTGAAACCTGACCCAGTTTTATGGCACGAGGAATCTGGGAGGAGGCCTTGGGAAAATGACAGGTGTGCTTTACCCTTCTTTTTTTCTATGAATAGTGCGTGCTTCACTTGATCTCCACAGCGAGTGAAATAATTATTTGTTTGGCTGATTGCATGATAAGATGTTCCACTCCTTCCTTAGCTGATTGCATGTGCATTTGTGCTTCGTTCACCGTATACCACCTTTTTCAACTGTAATTGTTTGTTTGGCTCCTCCCTTTCAGACGAAATCCCCATGGAACCATCGCTGGCCGTCATCTTGGGGAAGCATCGCATCGACTTGTTGCCAACAGTCTGCACCTGAACGTGGATCGCAATGGGTATAGCAATCATATGCATGGTCCACCACAACCTTACATTGCAGCTCCCCGTGGCCCACCACTCTCTTCCTATTCAAATGGGTTGCACAATCAGGGACCCCATGGAACTTTGCGTCCTAGAGTGGATTATTCTCGTGCAGGTTATCCCCGATCTACAAGTCCTCGTATACCACCTCACCATGACCGTGGATACGTTGAACCCTATGCTTCGGCAGGACCCAACCCCTCGTATAGTGGTAGGCTTCCTCAGTATGGAAGTGAGAACCGATCAGGTGGGCAACACTCAAGGCATGAATTTCATCATAATGGTGGACCAAGGTACCCGAATGGGCCTGGGGCACACATATCAACCGGGCCCACTACATATGCTTATCAAGGTGGTTATGATTCCAGTCCCCAGCCACCTGGAGCTGGTAGTCACCAGCAATGGGGTGGTAGGTTTCCCCCACCAGCCAACCATAACAATACCAGAGGTTTTGGTCACCATCAACAAAGTGGCAACCGATTTTCATCGTTGGATTCTAGAGGAAATAAAATGCCACCAGAACATGGCGGAGCAAATAGGAGACAACCACCACCTACTGGAACATACAGGGGGGCACAGCAATCACCTCCTGGCGGAGCCAGTCGGAGGCCCCATCCACCAGCTGGATATGGTCACCAATAAAGCTACGTATCTTATAACCGAAAGGTCCTTTGATTGCTGTACAATAGTTGTTTTACCCCAGCGCTTTTCACAGTTTTCCCATTCCATTACAATCAGTTAATTTTTTAGGCTTTACCATTTCTAGATTGTTGTATTGTATTTTATTTTGGATGGCCGCGTAAAATTGTATTAATAATCAGTGAAGAGTGTACATCACATCCTCAACACCGCACGTTATTATACAAGGAGCCATTTGATTTGAACAGAATGTACATGAGGTTTGAAATTGGTGGCAGGGGTTTTGATCAACTGGGGATCTGCTAACAGAATATTCTTGATCAATGCAAGCAGCAACGTCAGTATAAGATGAAATTAATTTCAGTACGATGTTCTGGTATGCTTCATGACTAAGAAGGTTTAATTACTCAGGGCTTGATATATCCAAGCTCCTCCAATCAATAGATCAACAACTTATTGTATATGGTAGATAAGTGACTTGAAAAAAGAGCTAGATGATTCATGTCATTTGATGCTCATTCTTTTCATTATAGTTATAAAACCTTGTCTATCAGTTGACACGGCTTAGAGATTAGATTTTAGGTTTTATAGTTCAACTCGAAAAAATTAAAAAAATATTTTATATTTTAATATTTCATATGAAAAAAAATCTATATAAATATAGTTTATATATATATATATATATATTGTAAAAAATGAAAATTTAAAAAATATTTTAAAAGTTTTTTATTTCATATTAAAAAGATATTATATTAAAAGATTTAAACAAATTTTTTTTATTCTACATTAAAAAAATATAACCTTTTTCTTTCATATGAAAAAAAATCTATATAAATATAGTTTTTATATATATATATATATTGTAAATAATGAAATTTTAAAAAATATTTTAAAATTCTTTTATTTTATATTAAAAAGATATTATATTATACTTTTAAGTTGAAAATTTAAACAAAATTTTTTTTATCCTACATTAAAAAAATATAACCTTTTTCTTGTGAATATAGATTATATATACTAAAAGATTTCAAATCTCACATGAAAAATATTATATTATTCTTTTAAGTTGAAGTATTTAAATTAAAATTTTTTATACCACATTGAAAAAAACCTAACTTTTTTATTGTGAACATAGAGTATATATATGAAATGACTTCAAATTTCACATCGAAAAAATAACTTTTTCTTGGGAATATAGGAGTATATATACTAATAGGTTTCAAATACTATATTGAAAAAACATAACTTTTTTTTTTTGAACACAAAGTATATATATTAAAAAACTTCAAATCTTATATTAAAAAAAATATTATATTATCTTTCTAAGTTGAAGTATTTAAACCAAATTTTTTTATTTCACATTGATAAAACATAACTTTTTTTTTATGAATATAAAATATACATATAAAAGGATTTCAAATCTTATATTGACAAAAAAACTTTTTTACTTTGAAAAAATAACTTTTTCTTGAAAACTTAAAGTATAATGTATATATAGTAAAGGATTTCAAATTTTACATTGAAAAAATATAACTTTTTTCTCAGCAACATAGATTATATATATTAAAATATTTCAAATCTCATATTGAAAAAATAAAATATTTATATAATATTTATATAGTGAGCTTTATAAAATTTTACTAATCAATTAAAAAAATATGAAAAACAAAATATAGAAAAAAAAACACATTTGAAAGGAAAAAAATACTATGTTTCGCCTGCATTTACCTGGATCGACTTGTTAAATCAACTGAATTTAGCTAAATCATTACACAAACTATTTTTTTAATAAATCCACACTTATCCTAATTTAATAACTATACTTTTCACCCTATTTTAATAGATGAATAATGCGGGAGTCTGCAAAATAAATTTACAGAGAAAATATTGTTGCCGAGGGGCTAAAAGCAAGATAACAATAGGGCACTTATAATACAATCACTTATATTTGGGCCTTTATCAACCGCACGTGTGCAGCACAGTTACAGCTTGCTTGGCGGGGCTGTTAGACATATATTAATTTGTTTAATACTTAGTACAATTTTTTGAAATTGCTTTATATGTCCTTGCGTTCTGTTTGATGATTGTTTCGGATATATATAAAAATAATAAAAATGTGTTTGATTAAAATAACTTATACAGAGATATAAAATATTTTTATAATTTTAAAATGAATTTATGTTATTTTAAAACAGTAAAATAATAAGGATATAAAATATGTTTTATTTATTTATTTATTTTGATATACCAGTGAAACGTCATCTTAATATTTTATTAAGGGGTGATACTGAATAATGAAGGGACAGATTGGCAGATCGCTGACTTGAGGTGCCTCAGGTTTTGGAATGTTGAGATTCAATTCGGTTCTCTTCACACGGTCTGCAGTCAGGAGTCTGATTTTACGAGTTACACGTCTACGAGATTAGGTAGCTAGTCCAATGTCAACGTTGATTTTTGCGGTTGTACTGTTATTTGTATTTTTTTAATTTATTTATTTTTTTAATATTTTAATATTGTTTTTATTTGTTATTAAAAATAAAATTTCAATGTATTTTTAAACAAAAAAATATTTAAAAAACAACATTTAACTTACAAGAGTTGTTTATTTAGCAAAATCCTACTAGCCGATGCCCAGATAACGACATAACGTGTATCAGCAAGGGGGAGTAGTGGCACGCCTCCACTGCTACAATATCTTGATTTTGTTTGCCTTTTCTCTTCTGGGTTTCAAGAAACACAGCGCACGAACAAGCTAGCACGCATGTCATGCCGGTTGCTGAGGGAACTTTACAGATGTCGTTGACAAGAAGACTGCAACTTCCCCTCAAAAGTTTACTAATATTTTTGTATTAATATTCTCAAAGTATTAATCTAATTAATACTCATACTGTCTCCTGGTCTTTTATGTAGATTTATATATCAATCTTGTAAATCAACAGGCATATGCTGGAGCGCATCCCCGCTACAAAGTAAATAGAAGAGAGGAACAAGTTAACCCGGAATAAAAAAACATGGTTACTGCATATAGAGAGTGATGGCTAGAGTTTACAAACAGTATTTGCGTAAATGGGACTGCATGTCAATCAAGATTTGACAGCAAAAACTATCGAGAGTCTATTACTTGAGCTCGGATGTAATTCATAATAGAGTGCCAGCCACCTTGAATCTAGTTCCAAGGGACAGAACGTAAGGATAAAAATATAAATATAAAACAAATTTATTTTCAAAATAATTTTAAAATAAATTTTTATAATTTTAATTTGAAACAAGTAGTTTTTTATAGTTAAGCATAGAACCTATTTAAAATTATGGTAGAAGATGAGATTAATATTAAGTATAACTACTCATCATACCCAAACTTTATTCATAAAAGCTAGTTTGTTTTATATATATATATTTTATGTCCTCCATGGATGAACCTTGAATCTTTATTATATTGTCAAATACAGCGGGGAGTCTTCAACTAAATAATGAACGCAATAACTTGAGAGGCAAATTTAGAAATCGATGCGTTATGTGAAGTAATCAATGACACCATGCATAAATTTTGTATAACTACTCATCATACCCAAACTTTATTCATAAAAGCTAGTTTGTTTTATATATATATTTTATGTCCTCCATGGATGAACCTTGAATCTTTATTATATTGTCAAATACAGCGGGGAGTCTTCAACTAAATAATGAACGCAATAACTTGAGAGGCAAATTTAGAAATCGATGCGTTATGTGAAGTAATCAATTCTGGTTTGCATAAATTTTAGTTAATGGGAAGTGGTTAGTGTAAATTTCACTTAGAAAATGCCTATAACGACACCATGCTGTTTCGAGACAGGGATTGTTTGTCTGTAATTAGAAGAAGTTCTTCTTTTCCTGGTGAGAAAGTATGGTGAATGTGATGGACATATGGGGACAAAAGTTGCACCCACCACATTTGTGTTTGAATATTTATATTTTTGGAGGTGTCTTCTTGTTTCAGGCCCCTGTAATCATGACCATTTTAGAGCCAACCACCATCATCTCTTACCTTTCATGTGTGACATGAAGACATTGATGGGATGTTTAATTAGTATAATATAAATTATTTTTTCAATTTTTTTAAAAATATATTAAAATAATTTTTTATATTTTAAAAAACAACTTTTAATACTAGCATATTAAAACCATCTCAAGACATAAAAAATTAAATTTTTATGAACATCATTCCAAACACCAAAACACATCTAAATACATCCAAGCATGTAAATAGTAGTCAGGATGATGTTTTCTGCATATGCATGATTATACATGCTATAATGGCTATTTTTGAATATCATCACATAAATTTTTAAAATTTAATAAAATAACATAACCATATAAATTTATAATAAAATAATATAATTTAATTATGAAAAATATAATTATTCAATTCTTGTAAACCCGTGAAGACATTCTCTAAGATTCATGTTCTGTGGGCTAGCCTTTCATTTGTATGAGCCCTTGCTGGAGAGGGGTTAGGAGTGCATTTGTATGCTCAGTTTATTATTTTGTAGGATTGAAATCTGCGGTTTGTTACATTTTTATCTGTAGCATTTAATTTTTTTCAGACACAGTTTAATTTTCTTTTTTTAAAAAATAAACAGTTGAAATCATAGTGGGTATTTGTTTACACAGTTGCAGCTGTGTTTTAATTAAAATATAATTTGTAATTGTTTGGTAATAAAAAAAAATAATTTACTATTTATGTATCTTATATAATTTTTGCATCCAAAACACACGTAATTAAAAGCAAGAAATTCTTGATTTTCATGCACTGTACATACTAATTGCATTGTTCACTGAACAATGCAATTATCATGAACAGTGTATATATATTGATACACTGTTCATGTCAACAATGCAAGAAAAATACATTGTTCACTTAAAAAAAATTATTAGTGCAATTTACTTGCACTATTTAGGTGAATTTTTTTTTAATGTGTTAATTTTATTAATATTTTTTAAAAAAATTAATTTAGAGTGAATTAAATTCACTCGCACTGTGACACGAATAATATTTTTTTTCTAAAAAAATTAATGTAGAGTAAATTAAATTCACTCGTACTATGATGTGAACAATATATTTTTCTCGAAAAACTAGTATAGAGTAAATTAAATTCATTCGCATTGTAATATTAATTTTATACCTAATAATATTTTATCTAATTTTATTATACGCACAAAAAATTATAAAAACTGTAGTTCTTATCGGATGATTTTTGTACGCAGTGGAATTATAAATAGTTTAATGGAATAATAAAAAATATTTTATATAATAATAAAAAATATTTTATATAAAGTATTATTTATTTCATGATGTAATAGAAGTAATTAATTTTGTAATATTTAAATTTAAAACTATCAATATTAATATATATTTTTAAAATTATTTTACAACCTCAATTTCAAAAGTATTTTTAACCAAACACAATAAATTATTTTTTCTTCAACCTCAATTTCAATCACAGTTTTAACCAAATATCTATTTTTTCAAACCAGCCTCGACTAAAAATACTTTTTATAAAATAATTTTTTTTAAACGACAATCAAAACAGCTATCGCAATACCAAATATATTCTTGTAAACCTCAGAGCTATTAAAGATTTATATTATGAATTTCAAGATTTATATGATTAGTTAATATATATATAAGCTGATGCAAATACCCGCATTTATAATAATAATAATATAATTTGTGGTTATTGTGATTTCAAAATATAATATTAAATTAAAACTGTGATAATTATTAAAATATTAATATTTTTTTTAATGAGATCCCGTGATTCCAAGCCGTGACATCCATGAAATATTGAAAATGCCTGTCCATTCAAAAGCAGATGACATGGCACAATTGGATTTTTCTTTTTTATTTTCTTCCCAAGTGTTTGTTTTTTCAGGGCATTATATGTTTTTTTTAAATTATATTTATTTTTTATTTTAAAATAATTATTTTAGTATTTTAAAATTATTTGAATACATAAATATCAAAAATAAATTTTAAAATACATAAAAAATATATATTATTTTTATAGATTAATTTTTTTGAAAAAAAAAACAATCACTACTAAAAACTAATTAAATTACAGAGGTAGAGATTCCACATAGTTAAAATAAAATCAACTTAATCAGGTGGCCGAAGAGGAATATTCTCTTGTCATCTTCTTGTAACGAAAAATATTCCAAACCAATAAAACTCCAATCCTTCTGTAAAAGACCACATGTATAAAAATCCCATTTTACATTTCATCTTCCAGAAACCGTGACTTCATTGCCACGTGGTCACCCGTATTAATTTTTCAGCGATGGTATTAAAAGCTAGTAGCCTTCGCATGTCAGCTTGCAACTTGGGTGTCACCCATCACAAATTGGTTCAACTTTATACGTATGTTTTAAAAAAAACGTATATTTTTTAAAAAAATTAAAATAATATTATTTTAAATTAACCTAATTAAGCTATTCAACTTAGACTTGAATCAAGTCCTATATCAAAACAGGTTTAATAACTTAATTTTTCAGTCATTTAATAATTCATCGTCAACATTTGTATTTATATTATTTTGGGAAATCGGACTTGCCAACCACTAAATCCATATGTGAGACATAATATTTAGGCTCAAAAGGTCATCCAAAGTCCAAAAAAGCTTTGTCACCGATATCCCTTGATCTCAACAGCAACGCCTTTCAGCCATTTTAATGGATAATAATACCTTCTTTACGGGGGTGTTAGGTTTTTTCTTCTTCTTCATCTACCTTCCATAAGATCAAGCCCCTTTGGAGGATATATACTGATTTCCAAGCCACAGCAAGGTCAAGGTTACAATATGGTTGGTAAAAAAAACTCATCAAAGGCCTCTTTAAGTACTGGGATTCTTTTTGTCACCTGCTCTCTCTCTCTCTCTCTCTCTCTCTCTCTTGTTTAAAGGGAAATAGGCTTAAAATATGATGGAGTGATCTGTACTGTGTAGACACAGCCAAGCAAGAGTGTTCATATCCAAAAAAGGAAAAAAAAAAAAAGAGTGATCATATCAATTTGATCAAGGTTGTGTGCACGACTTTAGGCCACGGAAGGCAGGTCGGCTCCAGAAACAGATGCGAGGAAAGAAATATTTAAAATTAAAAGGGAGTGATTGTATCAAGAAAAAAGAAAACAATTTATTCAACACTTCGCATCTGTTTGCTGTTGTAGTAGGTTTTAAGTATTTTTTAAATTGATTTTCTTCAAAGAACATTATATTAATGTTTTTTTTAATTTTTTTTTTATAGTTTTGATATGGGGATGTAAAAAATTTAAATTTAAAATTACAATATATAAAAATATTATTTTAATATATTTTTAATTAAAAACATTATCCCAGCCAACCACCCAAAAAAAAAAAAAACCTTCTCCTCCTCCTGCAATATAGAATATACTGCTACGAGCTAGCAAACATGCTGCGAAACACGAGGCAACAACCAACCATCCTCGATAAATTTTGTGGGGAAAGCTCTTGATTGGATAAGAAGAGTGGAATTGAAGAGCTGGAGACGAAGGAGGAGGAGGAAGATTTATATATTATTTATTCAATCGCTATTTAGTGTGATGCATGCATACTATTTCCTTTTCTTTTTGGTCTAATGGCATTTTATTTTAGATGAATTAATTATAATAGACAGTCAAAACTTCTAGAAAGTGAAAAATAGAGAGTAAGAAAATTAATAGGATCGTGGTTCCTGTAAATTTTGTACATGGGTGGTGGAGAGGAAGCTACGTACCCAATAATCAAGCACCACGATGCCACTCTTTCGAGGAAGCTACGTACCCAATAATCAAGCACCACGATGCCATTCTTTCTTATCAATTTGGATTAAATTAGATATTAACTCCACTAATCATGCATGGGACACATAGCTTTATGCTATCTTTCTTTAAATTTTTTTTATCATCACATAGCAATATCATGTTCTTGAAAAGACTACATTTTCTATTCATACTTTGCTTTATCATACATTGTTTATCTCATTTCTGGCTGATTACATGACAAGGATTCGGTTCAAATCTATATATAGAATGGCCATAAAGGCACACCATGTGAGTGAGTGCAAATTGACTGATTAAATGCTCCAAACTTTGAATTAATCTAGTTATTTAATTAAAAATCTGATTTGCCTCTCCATACCAACCAACCTTTTGCTTTGCTCGGTTATAATACATATAGGTATCACAAGCTGTTTGGGAACGCAAGGTTTCATAAAAATTTAATTATTTTTGTTTAAAATTATATTTTATTTATATGTTTAGATCTTTTTAATGTATTAATGTTAAAAATAAATTTTAAAAAATAAAAAAATATTATTTAGATTTATTTTTAAATAAAAAATACTTTAAAAAACAACTACCATCTTGATTCAAAATGTTACCTAAGTGTGTATTTATCCTTGCATTAGCTATTATAGTTGTTGAAAGGTTTGAGAAAAATATTTTTAATTATAATTTTGAAATATGGATTTTAAAAAATATGTGTTCAGGCATGTGAAATAAATAAAAAACACACATTCTGTGAATAAAAAATATATTATTCTAGCTTTTGCAAAATTAATATTAAAAATATAGATATACACTAGATTCAATGCAAAAGCAAAATCTATTTAACCGAACAATTTTTTTTTTCTGCCGTGATTAGACAAAAAACAATCTCCATGAAAACACGGACACAACTCTAGGGCAACTCGTGACAACTCGTGATCAGAAACAGATCTCATTTTATTTTCTGTCCATCCCTTTCTCATTTCTCTGGTCAAATGGTCCGTAAGTTTTTTTGTCCAAAAATACATTTCCACCACCTGTTTGTTGCAAGTAGGGTTATAGGGCCGCATTCAAAAAAAAAAACTAATGGCTACGTAGTAAAAGTGTAATCTTTAACCCTAGGAATTGCCTTTGACAATGTTATCTGGAAGTAATCTCTGTTGGCCCGCAACCATGCACAAGACATATTCCATGATTCAAGCTACATTTGGCTTGAACTTTTACCCAACAAGGGCTGAGGTTAGATTGTCGGCTTTTCTTCTCTCGATCGTTTTCATGTTGTTCCAACCGACTTTGACTTCAGCTATTTTGATTTAATTACTAGACCCGTCTCAAACTAGTTAAGAGAAATTTTACACGAGTAGAGAGAAAAAATTAACCAAATAAACTAAGTTATTAAAGGAAGAGAACACTGCTGACACCTTATGAAGCAGTCTCCAACAGCATCAACATCGAGACATGTCATGTTTGTCATAATTTTTTTAAAAAAAAAACATTAGATTTTTTTTTTTGAGTGATTCCATGGTTTTGATGTTATTATGTAAAATAATTGTTTTTTTTGAAAAAAAACAGAGTTTCAACTTTATTGCAAACAAAAGGCTTAAAACCTTGGTGGTGTGGTAGGATTCGGAATTGCCTGATTTGGGGCCCCTGCTCATGGACCGACGAAAATGAATGTCAAGATTGACTCAATCATATCCTTTTTTGTTATTCCCTTCAAACGGGCAGAAATAGTAGCAAACAATCCACTGTGATCTTATTAATCCATCCACAAGCATCTTCGTCAGGAATCTCCAGACATGGCCAGTGATTGGATGGAAGCGTCAAACTTCAGTGCATTTGAGCTATAATGGTGGGATTTACTATTATTCTATAGCCTCAGCTTGCTTTTCTCAATTTATTTTTCTCTTCAAACCGCATCCACATTCTTGGCCATGGTTGCAGCTCACACCCATGTATTTTAATTTTCAATGGAAAATCAATAATTTCTAAGAATAAAATCATCGGGTTTTTAGAATTCCCGAACTGTTTTTTTTTTTAAATCCATTAATATGGCAAGAAATTTTAAAGAAAACCCTGATTTTTTTATATCCTGAGAGTGAAATTAAAGAACAAGGAGATGTGAGTGAGAGACTTATTTGAAAATATACCTTGATTGTTTTTTAAAATATTTTTATTTAAAAATATATTAAAAATATATATTTTTTATGTTTTAAAAATTATTTTTAATATTAATATATTAAAATGATCTGAAAATATCAATAAAAAAATTAATTTTTTTTAAAAATACTATTAAAATGTAAAATCAAACCGGCAAAAACAGTTGAAAAATGAAATTAAGGGAAGGGAAGGCCCATTCTGTGTCTATTCAACCCTTGGACAATGGCAGCTATGCAACCACCGTTACAGCTGTGATGGGTAGTAGAGTTTAAATCGGTAGGTCCAGCTCGTACGGACATAACATTCCGATACCTCTTCCTTTCAAGCTTGAGAATTGAGATGGCTATTGGCTAAAAAAAATCCTTTCAAGCTTGAGAATTGAGATGGCTATTGGCTAGCTAAGCTTCGAGTTCAAGAAGAGTTCATGTGATGTGCATATACCTGGTCGTTACTTGAAGTGGGACAGCCTCAGCTTCACATTTTCACGTGCACTCCATGAGCTTTCCCACAGAAATGGTGATTACTTGTCTGCTTGGCAGTTTTCTACAACTATAATAAAGAAAAAATAGAGATTTTGCAACCGATTTTTTTTTTTCCATAGCAAATTGACATTAGCAGCCACACAACAACAACACCAGAAGCCTATGAAGAACAGCTTCAGCAGACAACAACAATAACACCACAGCGATTACATCCTCTGCAGCCTTGAATATAGGAATAAAGTCTCCTTATAGTATTGATACATTAGAGACAAATCAGCCTCCATAAATAAAGGATCCTGCAACTATAGATAGTTAATTAAACGAGAAATCCTATAGCCATGGAAAGTCAATAGAATATCATATGCAATGTAATATATATAGTGTGGTCACGTTTGGAACAAGAAGTGTGACAAAAAAAAATACACTAAGTCTTTCTTCATCCATTTTCCTTTTTTTTTTTTTTTTCTCTGGTAGCATAAGAGCTCGAGTGAGCATACACAAAACAACAACATGATAAAGCCTTCAAGACTCTTCTATTTAGAGTTGATATCTTACCTTTAAAATTTTAACCAGGGGCTGTAGCTAGTCCTTATTTCATATAGATCGGGTTATGCTTGTCTATTCTAATTTAATTAATTTTTATTTTTTATAGTGTTTTTTTGCTGTTTATATAGTGTTTTAAAAGTGTTTTCAAATAAAAATTAGATGAAATTGAGTTTTTAGAGTCCAAAAATATAAATCCTAATTTTTCAATCATTTGAGATGACATCTAGTTTTTTTTGAAAAAAATATGGGAGGGTATTTAAAGGGAACAAAAAGATACACAAGCATTTTCAGTAATGCGTACATGTGAGTCTAGCACATCAACACCTAATTTTTTTGTGTTTTTTTTTGTACCCATTCTCATTCATTATTTTCATTTAGATATTGATTTATGTCCTCTCTCTTATTTCTTAAATAAATTGAATTTTTTTTTAATAGGGATTGATTTATTTTATATATTTTTAATTGCATGATATTTCAAAGAAATTACTTTTATTTATATTTATTTTTTTCCTCTTATTTTTATAAGAATAGAAAATAGTTTTTATTAGCAACAACTTTTAGATGCTAAGATAAAATGAATTAAAATGATTAAAATATAAGGAACTAATATTTGTGGGTGCATTTATCTTTTATTTCTACTATAAAGATTAACGTTTTGCTTTAATATTTAATTATTATTGACAGCTATTTTTTATTTTGTCACTTCATATATTTCTTAGTTTATTTTATAAAGAATAAACAACATCCTTTTATTTTATTTTTTTTTAAATATGGTACATAAAAATATATTCATAATGTACTCATTTTTCTTCATGTTAGAAACTGATTTGAAATTCTACTCGTGGCGTAAACAATATGTTTGTGTTTCCAATTTAAAAAATAATAATATTTTAAAATATATCCATAACATGAACACATTCTTTCTTTTATTATGTTAAAAAATTCACTTATAATTCTATCAACAACGATATGGTTGGTGATAAAACTAATGATGACTACTTAAATATAGATTTAAGTATATATAAATGTTTTTATATTTTTTTAAAAAAAAACTAGACATAAAAATTGCCGTCTTTGTGATGTGTTTATGCCCATTAATTTGTTAATGGATTAGTGATGATTCAAGTTCCAAGGAGCAGAAATAAATGGCATAAATTAGAATACAAGTGGCATCTCTTGAAGGGAAGAACGTATGAAGTTATGGCAGATTCCAATTTCCACCACACCAAATCACACCCATAATTTATAGGTTAGATAGCTTTAATTAGGGGTTGATTTCATGATTTTAAGATATATATTCCTGGCTACACCTTGACCTACCATTATCCAT
Organism: Populus euphratica; assembly: GCF_000495115.2. Lineage (NCBI taxonomy): Eukaryota > Viridiplantae > Streptophyta > Magnoliopsida > Malpighiales > Salicaceae > Populus > Populus euphratica. Next base: position 284,393 of record NW_011499986.1, on the reverse strand, counting down.
GTCCTGGTGGACATCCGTTTGCCAAAAGAAGCACAGCCTTTTCCTTTATTTTTTTTGGTCCCTTTTCGGCCTCAATTTATTTTTCTAGTACGTGAGGTCCTGCAGCGATTATATAAAGAACATGGCAGTGCTGGTTTTGCCAACCAGAAGGAACGATAAAAGCTTGTGGCTGTGAGTTTTTTTTTCGTGGAGAGAAAATTGAGAGATTTTATTTATATTTTTATCACCAGGAATATCAGTGTAATTAACTAGGGTTTTGAGTTTATAGGTCTTTAGTGATTTATGATGGGGTGGTTATTTTCATGGAAGGATTTTTTGAAATTGTATGATTATGTAATAATAATATATTATAATAATAATTGAAGTTTATGGAGGTTATATATCTTATCAATCAAGTGTAATACCTTTGATTTTCCTCAATATTGTTTTTTAAGTCTTACAATTCAATAATTAAGTCCAAGAATTCTTCTAAATTAGTAATAAAAACCACATGTTATAATTAAGCACCACCACTTGGCTTGATAGGCAAATTATGGCACATGAGATCACGAGGCCCTAGTGTCTTTTTCCCTTAATATTCACTCGAGATTCACGTGTATGTAAATAATAACATCAAGGTAAACCATTATTATTATTATTATTATTATTATTATTATGAAACCTCCATCTTAAAAATTCAAATTGAATTTCGTTATGAAATGGATTGCTATATAAATATATCACGATATGATGAGAAATTGAGTGAGTGACGTTTGAAGCGTGTAAGTGTGGCGCCATCGATTTTTTGATATAAAAAGAGAGCAATGGCACCGTTTTTCTTTCCCTTGCTTTTGGTCCTTGTTTTCAATACATAGCGGCAGACTACCCTTTTGTCCAGCAATACAAAACGCGTTCACTTGAGCCCGTCGTCTTTCTTTCAATCTCTTTGTCCCAGCAACACATATTATCGCCGATTAGTGTTTTTCCCCTATGGAAAATCAACAACAACGTCAGCCTTCGATGAAATCAAGATTCAGACGTGTCTGTGTCTTCTGTGGCAGCAGCCCGGGCAAGAATCCTAATTACCAGCATGCTGCTATTCAGCTTGGCAAACAACTGGTATGCTACAGTATACTACTACCTAGTACTTGCTACCTCAGTCCTTACCCTCTGCAGAAATAAAGCCTCGGCTCATGTTTCTCTCAGGGCTTCAACCTGGGCCTGACCTTCTCAAGAGCCTAGTCCTGTGTCGAGAACTTGAAATTAATTTGATATTTTGTTATTTTCCTATTGAGCAAGCTGCTTGAAGTTTGATAAAAGAAGCTGAGAAGCACAGTGAAGCAGAATAAGATGATCAGGGCTCCTCCTTTCAGGAGGAAGAGGAGTCCTCTGCTTGTTCTGCTTTGCTAGAGTGGAAGGAAACTTAACAATTTTATCTAAATAATAATCGAGTATGGTTGTAATTATATTGTCTTATAATGGACAGGTAGATTTTAGACCAATTAAAAATGATAATAATAAACATTTTCAGGTTGAAAGGAAAATTGACTTGGTTTATGGAGGAGGAAGCATCGGTCTCATGGGTTTGGTCTCTCAAGCTGTCTATGATGGTGGCCGCCATGTGTTGGGGTAATTCTTTTGCATCTGGTCTCCCTCTCCCTCTTTCATTCCTCTTCATTTTGAGTTCTCACTTTCCCTTTTTTTGTTGCAGAGTTATTCCCAAGACTCTGATGCCAAGAGAGGTAATTGCTTTAAAATTATTCAGCTTGAAATCACTTGAAGAACAGGGAGGGTTAAGTCTAAGTCTATGTATTCAGACCATTTAAGCACAGAATCTTACTTAAGTGGTGTTATAATCTCAGATTACAGGAGAGACTGTAGGAGAAGTAAAAGCCGTATCAGGTATGCACCAACGCAAAGCTGAAATGGCTCGTCAAGCAGATGCATTTATAGCCTTACCAGGTAACTTAACCATACTAACAGACATTAATCAACATTAATTTCAAGCTATAATTATGTTGATGTTAAATTATCTCGCACTGATTCACGTGCACCACGATTTCTTGTTTCCGTGTTCTTCTTATTACATGATGAAGGCCAATCATTGAGCTCATAGATTTTACAATTCCCAAGATATAACTGTGGGCTGTTAAGACATGTTGGATATCAGACATCATAGAAAATTTAACTCAAAATTCTCTGACAGGTGGGTATGGAACCTTGGAGGAACTCTTGGAGGTCATCACTTGGGCTCAGTTGGGAATCCATGACAAACCGGTATTGAAAAGTTTCTCTTACATGATATATTTATGAATTATAACAATATTATTTCCAGATTTTTTTTAAAGAAAAAATTAAAATTGAAACTCAATTTTGATCAATCTGGCCGAATTATCCTGTCAAGCGAAAAGAATTTAACAAATTAACATTACTCACGAACAATTACTCTGGAGTTGTGGTAAAAAGCACCAAGAATATCAAGCATGGACAGGAATAAACAAAACAAAAAAACCTTTCAAATTCACTAAGGAAAGAGGGCTAAAAATAGTAAAAGAGACATTACTTTTTTTGAATTCAGGTGGGGTTGTTGAACGTTGATGGATACTACAACTCACTGCTATCATTCATAGACAAGGCTGTCGACGAAGGATTCATCACACCAGCTGCCCGTCACATTATTGTTTCTGCCCACACTGCCCAGGAACTCATGTGCCTGCTCGAGGTACAAATTTTCTTAGCGTGACTCGTGCAACACCATTGTTTGTATTCATCAGAGCAGTCAAACGATCTCAACCGTCCATTCCTATGATAACAGGATTATGAAGCTGAGCGTCCTGGGGTGGCATCAAAGCTAAGTGGGGAGATGGGGCAGCCTTTGGGTTACACAGTAAAGTCTGATATCTCTCGTTGACCTGATCAGATAGATATATACTCCTAGACATGATGGAGAATTGTTGACCATAGATTCTAGCAAATCTTTCTAGGATACACACAACCATGCAGATGCGATTGTGAGCTCGAAGTGCCACCACGGCTTCTTTTAGTTAGCTGTGTGGATCAGATCATGATGCTAGCTATTTTTATTTATTTATTTATCTTAAAAAATCTTTCCTGTTCTTGTCATTGTTTGTTTCATTTGTCAAGTAGAATCTGGCCTGGATAAACAACAACAGTGATTTTAATATTGCTAGTTTCCTATGTCGGTGTTACCAATTGTGTAATTCTATATATTTGTTGTTAAGCTTAATAAAAAAGAAAAAGATGAGGAGAGAGTAGATTGTTGTTATATCTTGAATTGATTGGTTGTTATTAATCACTTTCATGGATGGAGATTGAAAGGGATGTTCAAGACATAATCAAGACAAGGATAAATAAGGGAATGAGCCCATAAAAACTTCTCCAAATATACACACACAAATGATAATGCAGAATATTTTTTAAAAAATATTTTTTATTTTAAAATATATCTACATAATTATTTTTTAGTTTATTTTTAACATTAGCATATCAAAATTATAAACATTGTGATTGTCTACTACTCATAAATATGTGTAAATCTATCTGGCAAAATATGAAGAGATAATAAATTCTTATTTCTTATCAGTAAAATATAAACTAAGAGTCGTCACCTAATATTTTGGTAATTAGAAATCTTAATTGGTCTTAGAGATAAGGTTCGAAGACTGGTTGCTTAAATGGAAGATTTTAACACCCTAAATATGCTCTATTTAAGGTAAATTGTATTGTTTTATTGTCTAATAAAATTTAAGATCTTATTGTTGTTTCTAATTGTTGGTTCTATTTATCTAAAATTTAAGAAAAACCCTTTTATGGAAGGAGGTTTTTATCTTAATATAATAAAACCTAACTGTTTTAGCATTTGAAAAAAAAAATCTGGAATACGTATTACTTGTAATGTCATACTCTAGATACTAAAAGACAAATAAAATAATTTTTTTTATTTTTGAAATTTTGGTCAATGTTCTTTTGATTTTAATAAACTGGTTATTAAAGCCAAAATAGATGCTAAAACATTGTTTGTTTTTTGTGTGTGTGTGTGTGTGAAAAACACAATATGAATTTTTTAGCTTTGAGACACTTGGTTGTATGCATAAATTTTTTTTTTGATGAAAATCAGGTATTTTAATACTAAATTTTTGTAGTTTTATGACATAAAATATAGACTAGTATTAAACATAATAGCGTAAAACAAAATGCATGGAAATCATAAAATTTTAAACGTATTATTTTTTTTGCTAGGCTGGACCGAACTTTGCCCAAGAACCATGAGCCCAACCCACATTAGTTGGTTATTGTGCAAGAGTACAGTAACTAGCTTTACCTTACCTGTAGAGACGTGCCCCGTGCACGTCCTATAAGGCAAGGGAAAAAATGAAAGCCAAAGAAAAAGAAAGGCAGAGTTTCTTTACCTGGACAAGTAACGCAACGTCAGTTGTCAGTGATGGCTAACGGTGACAATGGTTTCAGCTGAGACAGTATTGGTGGCAACTCCTTCTCTGTTTTTGCTTCTTCTTTTTCTCTCTATATTTTTCTTCTTGTTTTTCTTGTTTTCCTTCTCTCTTCCTCTCTCTATTTTTTCTTTGTTTTTTCCTTTCTTTCTCCCTTCTTTCTTTTTTTCTTTTCCTCTGTTTTTTTCCTTACTCTCTCTCTCTCTCTCTCTGTTCTCTTCTTTTTTTTATTCTCTTCTTATGTTTTTTCCTCTCTTTTTCTTCCATCCTCCTTACTTTCTTTCAGTCTCTCTCTTTTTTTTTCCTTTTCAACTCCCCAGTTTCCCTGTCATTATCTCCCCTGTATTTATAGGTAAAAAAAAAGAGAGATGTGGACGGGGCGACCATTGTGTAGCCATCTCATGACTGCCCGAGGAGGCACGTCTCCTCCATTTCTCCAACACGTGAGAGGTCACGAGTCATCTTAACAAGTGGGTATCCTTGGTTAGAGTTTTTTTTATGCTTTTCAGAGGAAGAAAGTCGGTGAAAAAATAGAGGAAGAAAAATCTTCTTCTTCCCTTGTTTCATGCATCCAGGGGAAGAACAAAGGCTATATTGTCGTTCAAAATAGCACCATTTTAGGCTTTTTTTTTAACAATGTATGAAACAGAGTTGTTTTAGCCAAAACACGCTGTTTTATTTAAATAAAAACGACATCAAACTTATGTCAAAGTCCAAATCAGTCTTTAATTTATAATTTATTCAATTAAGTTCTAAATTGCAATTTTGATTTAAAATTCAATGCAATTGCATCCCTGCTACAAATCAAATAGCGACCCTGAAGTTAACTTCCTTTTTCATTTTGATCTTTGGTCTTGAATTTATGCAATTTGACCCTAAATTGATCAATAAACTTCTAATTTATTTAATTGGGCTCTTGATTCGGTTTAATACATCCCTTATATTTACACATGTTTTTTATTTTGGTCTTTAGTTTAGGATTTCTTCAATTGAATTTCTAATTGGCCATCAAATTTTAATGTTTATGCAATTAAGCCCCTGATTTGATCAAATTAACTTTTAAAAATTATAATTTGACCCTAGAACTTTATTTTTTTTCAATTAAAGCCTAAATTGACTTCAAGATTAGTTTTTCTTACAATCAAAACCTCCATAAATTTAATTAAACCTCCAATAACATTTAATTGAGTCCATAAACATATGATTTTAAACTTTTCTTCCTTAAATTAAATTTTCTTTGTCAGTTGAGCCCTCATCAATCAACGATATATGGTTAAATTTTAATCCTTGTATTTTTAAACTTCCTTAACCAATTTTAGTCATTTTCTAGTTATTTTGTCATTCTTTTTTTCATTGTTATTCTTTTTTGGTTTTTTTTAACATATATTTTTTGGTTTTTTTGTATTTTCTTCTTTTTTATACAGGGATCAAAAAATGGGTTATAAAAATACTAAAAAATATTAATATTATGCTTTTTCAAGACAAACATACTCTTAAAAGGCATCCACGAACAAAAGCTATCGTACTCCTAAATAGGTGAGAATTAATCTTATTTTAGTTGAATTTTAAGATATTTTTTGAAAACTTAGTTTTTTCAAAAATAAAGAAAAACTAAAATCATCAAAAAGATTTAGAAAATAAGAAGGCTAGAAAAATAACAATTGAGAAATATGGTATATAAAAAAAGATAGCACAACCTTATTTGAATCGAGTATTTCTTAATTCTGGTTTTTCAATGGTTGTGCTATTTTTCAAATTCTTTTTTTACCAGTTTTAGTTTGGAAAAATAACTGGATTTTATGTTGGAATATACATAATACTATAGATACGATGAAGTTAAAGTCTATAGTTGCTGATTAGTAGTTTAAGTTAGTTAAGTTAGTTATAGCAGTTAAAGTTAGTTACAACATATCAAAGTTAGTTGTAACGGATCAAAGTCAAGTCTATATATATATTCACACCGTCTTGTAAAGTTGAGATACAGAAAGTATATTAAAAGAAAAGGGGAATTCCTTTTCAAGCAGAACACATATTTCTTCTCTCAAGCTTCACATTTCTCTTATCTACATAAATCATTGTTATGCAGTTTTAACATGATATCAATGTAAATTTTTTGATAATCAGATATTTTTATGCACATTTCTTTTCACCATTTGCTTGATCTTTCTAAAACTTCACAATATCTGATCATCTTGAGGATAATGGTTTTACGGCACACAATGATTCATCCAATATCTCTATTTAGAATCTTTCTGATGATTTATCTAGTTGCTACTACTTGCTTCCTTCTGATAATCATGGTGCTCTTCTAATCTCTAAGATCTTTGTTGGTGAGAATTACATTGCATAGAATCAATCCATGTCAATTGCATTAGTAGTGAAAAATAAAATTGCATTTATTGATGGTTATCTAGTTCAATCTATCACCATTGATCAATCACTTTGTGTTGCCTGGCTAAGATCTAACAATTTTGTTCTGTCTTGGCTAATGAATTCAATTGCCAAAGATATCCATAATAGTCTTCTTTACTTCACAACAACTTTTGATATTTGAAAAGAATTAAGAATTAGATATCTTAGAAGTGATGGACCAAGGGTTTTCTATTTGGAGAAATCTTTAACTTCTATTTCTTAGAGCTCCAAATCTGTCACCAAGTATTTTAGTGAATTCAAGACTTTGTAAGATGAATACATCAGTTATCGCCCAATTCTCAATTGCAAATGTGTAAATCTTGATCTTTGCTCATGTAATATTTTGAACATCTGACAAATTGACAACAGTCAGATTATGTTATGAAATCTTTTGTGTGTCTTCATGATTCTTATTATGCAGTCAAGAGCCAATTGTTACTTCAATCTCTTTTATTATTTATGGGTAGAGTTTTTTCTTTACTTTTGCAAGAAGAGAGTCAGAGGTCTTTGACAACAAACAATAATTGTGAAGAATATATGAATCAATCCTCCAGACCAGGTTCAACATACGCCAATTGATTTACTGAACAAAAAGGAAAGTTTGATGTAATATGCTCTCATTGCGGTTATTCAGGACACCATGTTGATAAATGTTTTAAGCTAATTGGATACCCTCTAGGATGGAAAAGGCTAAGAGGAAAAATAATTGTTACCACACCAAATATTAGCAAGAATTTTTAACGGTTATCCACTGCAAACAATACTGCTATTTTTGGGCAAAATTCTAGCACTCCTAACATCTAAAATTTGCTCACTCTTGCAAATAGCATTTCCAACTCAAACTTAAACTCTATTGCTAAGGATGTGTCCACATCATGTATGTCCTTTTCTTGTCATACAATTTCTGCATCACATATTCAATTCACTTGAATTCTAGATACAGGAGTAATAGATCATATGATCTGTAGTTTTTTTTATTTAATTATTTTTTCTAGAACCTAGTCCAAGGTTTATTTTTTAAATGGTTAAACAGTTCTAATTATTTTTACTGAAACTGTTAAATTTTCTCTTGATATCATTTTACACAATGCTTTTTATGTTCCATCCTTCAATGTTAATCTTATTTTTGTCTTAAAAATAACTTCTGATAATTCTATTGGATTATTTTTTCTTCAAACAAAATGTATCTTACAGGATCTAAGCAAATGGAAGATGATTGGGCTTGCTGAAGTTCAATCTGGCCTATACCATCTTCACAGACCTTTCACTCAATCTAATAACAAATGCTTGCCTCCTAGTTCATTAGTTAAATCATGTATCGTTGTCTCTGATCTTTAGCATTTTCAATTAAGCTATATTCCACCATGAAAAATTAATCTCCTAAGTAGTTCTGATTCTTCTGTAATGGCTACTAGCAATTCTGTCTATGAGATTTGCCTTTTAACTAAACAAAAAAGACTGTCTTTTCCTCTATCAACTAATAAATCCAGTCAAGCTTTTCACCTTTTTTTTTTTCTTTGGTTATAGATTCTTCCTTACTATTATTAATGATTACACTATATTCACTTAGTTATTTTTAATAAAATCCTAATATGAAACTAGAGTTATTCTTACTAGCTTTCTATCTAATGTTCATACTCATTTCAACACTAATATTCAGACTTTTAGATTAGACAATGGACAAGAGTTTAATATGCCTGTCTTTTATCAAGAGCATGGCATCATTCATTAATTATCTTGTGTTAAAACACATATACAAAATGGAAGGGTTAAAAGAAAACATTAACACCTATTGAATGTAGCTAGATCTTTCATGTTTCAATCCAAACTTTCTTTACCCTACTGGACAAATTGCATTCTCATAGCCATTCATTTGATAAATCGCACTCTTCATCCATTCTCAACAATCAAACACCATATCATCTTTTGTTTTAGAAACCACAAATCCATGACTATTTCAAGGTCTTTGATTGTTTATACTTTGTTAGTATAATCACAAGCAACCAAGGCAAATTTCAGCCATAAGCCATGAAATGCATTTTTCTTGGTTATCCTTCACATATCAAAGGATACAAGCTCCTTGACTTATCAACTCTCAAAATCTTTTGTCTATCAAAATATAGTTTTTTATGAATCTATATTCCCATCTATTCTAGACACAGTTCATATATTTTTTATATTTCCAGATTTTCCTCAAACTTATGATTCCATCTCTTGTATCCTAACTAAATCAGTTTCTCAAAACTCTATTCCTCTTGTAAATATACCTTTAGTGAATTCTGTTCCTGAACTTTCTTTTTTTGACAATAATAATTTTGTAATCTCAGAAGGTATGAAAGAACTAACCATTTACCTAATTACTTAAAGCAATATTATTGTGGTAATGCGGCTTAGATTCCTTCAGCAAATTCGACATCTTCTGGTTACTCTTTCTCTAGTAAGCCCTAGTATATATTCTCTTTCCTATCTAGTTCCAGATTGTCTTTTAAACATAAAGCTTTCACTTTTGCTATTTCATCTATTTTTGAATCAACATCTTATAAACAAACCAGCTTAATTCCTTATTGGCAAAATGCCATAACAAATGAAATTAAAGCTCTTGTGAAAAACTAAACTTGGGATCTAGTAATTTTAACTCAAAACAAATCTGCTATTGGTTGTAAGTGGGTATACAGTATGAAATTTTAGGCTGATAGCAGGGTTGAGAGGTACAATACTAGATTGGTAGCTAAAGGCAATACTTAACTAGAAGGAATTGATTTTTTTTTATACCTATTCTCCTATTACAAAAATGACAATAATTAGAGTTCTTATTACTATTGTTGTTGTTAAAAAATAGCATTTACATCAATTTGATGTCGGTAATGCTTTCTTGCATGAAGACTTAAATGAGGAGGTATACATACAATTGACATTAGGTTTCTACAATCCAAATGACTTTTGGGTTTGCAAACTCAAAAGGACCTTATATGGTCTTAAACAAGCTTCTAGATAATGGTTCTCCAAGATGTCTTCCTCTTTACTGCACTATCGTTTCAGACAAGAAAATTCAAATCCCAATCTTTTCATTAGACAAACTTCAATCAACTTTATAGCATTGTTAATATATGTTGATGATATGATCATAGCTTTCAATGATCTTACAGAAATATCTATATGAAACAGTTTCTTCATGCATCTTTTCCTATAAAAGATTTGGGAGAGCTGAAGTACTTTCTAGGCATTGAAGTAGTTAGATTTGCTAAAGGTATTGTTCTTTGTCAAATAAAGTATGCTTTAGATATGTTGGTAGGTAGTGGTTTTTCTGGTGTTAAACCAGCTAGTTTTCTCATGGAATCAACTTTGAAACTCACTACTAATGATCCTAGTTCTTTATTATCTAATCCTGCATCCTATCAAAGACTTTTTGGCAAACTTTTTTTTATCTCATAATCACACGACCAGACTTGTCATATGCAGTCCAAGATCTCGATCAATTTATGTCAAATCCTTGTGCAATGCACTTACAAGCCATAAAGAGAGTTTTTTGATATCTTAAGGCAACCTCAGGTCAAGGATTATTTCTCAAAACTAGTTCTGCTTTGCATTTAAAGACATTATGATAATGATTGGGGTGGTTGCATTGACACTAGAAGGGGTGTCATTAGTTTTTCAGTTTTTCTTGAGGATTCTCTAATATCTCGAAAATCAAAAAAGCAACTTACTATCAGTAAGTCCTCAACAAAAGCTGAATATAGAGTTTTAGCAACTATCATGTGTGAGCTTCAATGGTTAATTATTTTGTTGGCTGTTTTAGCATTGTTATATACTGATAGCAAACTTGCTTCAGAAATTGCCTCCAATCTAGTACACCATGAAAGAACCAAACATTTACAACTAGATTGTCATCTTGCTAGGGAGAAATTGCAGGAGGGCTTGATTAAAATCATTCATATTTCTTGGTTGGCTGATGTTCTCACCAAACCTCTCAGTTGTCTCAATTTTCATGATCTTCTCAATAAGATAGGAATGATGAATATTCATTCTCATCTTCAAGAGAGAATGTTGGAATATACATAATACTATAAATATGATAGAGTTAAAGTTTGTTGTTGTTGGTTAGTAATTCAACTTAATTAATTATACTAGTTAAAGATTAGCTGTAATAGATTAAAGTTAGTTGTAACATATTAAAATTAAGTTTATATATATTGGCACCATCTTGTAAAGTTGAGGTACAAAATATATATTAAAAGAATAAAAAATTTCCTTTTCAAGCAGAAAATATATTTTTTTATCTTAAGCTTCACATTTCTCTTCTCTGTACAAATCATTGGTGTGCAGTTTTTATATTTTAAGCAGACATTTCAATTTTTGCAATCTTCACAATTTATAAAGGGATATTAGTATGCAAATCCAAATTAATACACTGATAAACTTTTTTCCATGAGATGCTGAGACTAAGGTAGCCTTCAAACGCCATGTAATTGCAATTGCTATTTTTCTGAGGCAGCAAAGGGTTTAAATTGGATTTTCATTTTTTACGCAGAACCACTTTTCGAGGACATCTTGGATGTTAAGCCCCAACGAACGTAAGGGTTGTGATAAAGTAAAACAGATGTGGGTTCACAGATGAGACTTTTTTTTCATCAAGATGGTGGCTTCACACAGGAATCGGGCTAGGTGGGGTGTTTCGGAGTCAAAGGATTCGGAAGAACAAGTTGTTTAATTGAGTAATTGAAGGCACAAAGACATCTGTCCTGGACCGTACCAAGAAGGGCCATGGACTAGTGACTCGAGTAAAGGAGGAAGGAGGAAAGGAATGGTGCCGAGTATTGTTACTTTGTCCTTTAAGCTCGGTGATGGTTCTGTTTGTGTTGCTATAATTAGATTAAGGCCTGGGGACAATGTACTTGTTAGTGCACGTGGAAATGACATTTACAGTTGCTGTGGAGAGAACCTTTTTGTAGTCCATAGTTACCACCAGTTTTAATGGCGGGTCATGATTCTTGGTGGCGATGGTAGCTGTTAGCCATTAATAATAAAATACTTGTCAATAGATCTCTAGCTGCAGACATTTCTTTTCAATCAGCTCACTTGAGTATCCATTTCAACTTCTTTTTCCTTCTGGTTTCGGACAAGCATGTACTTGATAGTCATGTCGGAGTTTTGTATTCATGATCGTAGGGAGTCTACATCAATACATGTACATGAGTCATGGGCTTGGTACCAAAAAATATCACCGAATCTCTCAAGAAGACGCAACTTTTCTCCTAGCTAAGATTCTTGCTTCAAAACTTGTTATTGAATAAAATGCACGGTTTATTTTTTAATAGTTTTGTAAAGGTTTGAAAATATATTAAAATAATATTTTTTATTTTTAAAATTTATTTTTAATATTAGTATATAAAAATTATCTGAAAATATATAAAAAAATAAAAATGTCCCTCCACCCTCCTCGACGAAAGCAAGCTTGAAATCCAAGTTTGTTTTTCTGTTCTATATATATATATAAAATAAATTCAATTAAAAAACATTAATATATATATATATATATTAAAATGTTTTTTAATTGAATTTATTTTATATATATATATAGAACAGAAAAACAAACTTGGATTTCAAGCTTGCTTTCGTCGAGGAGGGTGGAGGGACATTAACATGTAACAAATATTTGTCCTACGTAATTCTCAAAAGGGAAACTAGAATGGTTCTCTCCTGCTGATGCATGGCGTGCTCCTTTACATGAACCAAACGCCACCCTTGATCTAAACACCAAGGGATTCCCCCACATGTTTCAGCACTTAATTTTAGTTTCTAATTTGTGAGTAAGTTTCCTTTTGTTCTGTTTTTTTTATTCATCTCGTTTTATCAAAAATAAAATAATAATAATGAACATGCTGTGCTGCCCTGCTCTTTAAACATCTTGTCTTGTGTTTCAATTTCGACAGCAGAAGTTTCAACTAGAAAGGAGCAACAAATTGAAACAAAATATACAGCATAAAAGCAGAATACCATATGATTCCAACAAAATTGGCAGAAAACAACTGCAAGAATAACATTTATATTCAAGGCACTCCCTCAACAAGGAAAACGAGCTCCAAGCCCTAGAACCTGATCTCAAACCTCATTCTATGATAATGAAACAAATTAATGGACACTTATTTTGTGTTGAACAGCTCACAATCACGGCTAATATGACACAAACAGTGTGTACCTAATTATATACTAGGATTGATTCAGGTGAAAGATTGAACCACAGAAGAAGTGGTGACAAGACCTGACAGCAGGCCAACAATTAGAGCACTGTTATATGTGCTTGGTTCCGCCTGCATTGAGTTGTTGCGATCATTACTGACAAATGTTTCATTTAAGAAGGGACCACCAACAAGTGCTCCAGTTGCTTCGTTGGGATTCGGTTCCTTACTTTTAAGCCATGTCCAGCCATCCTTGCAACCAGTTGTTGCATCAGTTGGAATTGAAGCTCCCCTATGATGCACATATTGTGGATATTTCTCACCATAACCGACAAGATAGCTCATTTTCATAGGATTATTTCCCAAGACATAATCAGCCTGGAAGAGAAAAATGCTGCATTATTATGCTTGCAAGGTATCATGGTAGTCTATAATATGTGTAAAAACAGATAGAACATGGGCATCGTACCTGAGATTTCGCAAATTTCCGAAGATCTGAAGGTTTATATGAATCTCCATTGCAGGATATCTTTGCAGTTCCTGAACTAAGCATGTAATCGCTGTAAAGAACAGCTAAAAATGCAGAAGCAACGGGATGCTGCAAAGCATTCCATTCACTGACCCATATAAGACCACCTGTACCAATAACTGGAAATGAGGCCACAATAATTGGGTATAAAATTTTATTAAAATTTTTAACATGTGCCACCCATTTTGTATCTGAAGAAAAGTTGATGGCTCTGAAAAAGAACATTACCATCTGTTCTGCTCTTTGTGGCTGTTGGAGAATCTGGGATGAGACCACACATAACTGCCTCAGCCGTTTTCTTATACATTTGAAGGCCTGAGTTTGAGGTGTCTTTGTTGCCAAGGAAAGTTAGTCTGGACAACAAAACCTGCATCCAAAATAAATGAATCATTCTCTTAAGAAAGACATGGATTTCAAATGTTGCTGAAGAATTCTAATTCACAGTTCAAGGCCAAGTGTAACACGTCTTAGTTTCCCAAGAAATTAGACAGTGATATGTATCTGAAAGCATTCCAAGCAAAAGAAAATCTTGACTTGAGACATTTTAGAGATGGTATCTTCTGGAAAGAAAACTCATTGAACTCAAATTACACCAATAATTTTGTAAATTTTGGCATGCTTTATAAGGAAAAGAAAATAACTCTGTCTTGGAATGAAATTAGTATGATACAAACATTCGTATGAATGTACCTGCGCTCCCGCAAGTTTGTTATCCCAACTGAACCATGTCGGACTTCCCCATTGAGCAAAGAGTTTACCATTTTGCCCAGTCACGTATTGAAGATATGATTTATCTCCCGTTGCATGATAGAGCCAACAAGCTGCCCACAAGAGCTCATCTCCATATCCTGTTGAGTTGTAATATGTGGCAACTTCAGGGATACTTTCACTATATAAACCTCTATATTTGTCGGCAAACGTAAACAACTCTTTAGCATGCCTAAGAAGTGCGCTCGAATATGTGGAGTCGGATTTAAACACCAAAGATGCTGAAGCCATAGCTGCTGCAGTTTCAGCTGCAACATCTGTCCCTGGAAAAGATGTATTAACCTGAGTAAGTGGCCTTTTCTCGGTCATGTCTTCAGGTCTGTCCCAACAACCATGATCAGTATCAGGGTCACCAACCTGTTACAAAATGATAACTAATCATATATATTAAATTAGTTCACAGGTCGGATTCTGCATATAAAAAATAAAGTATACTAACATAGCTCTGGGAAAGTTTGCAGGCCACGTCATGATTCATCACTACTACCTTAATCAAATAACATAACTACATTGGTTTAATCTTTTTTCAGCAAGGGTCCTATTTCAGGGAAAGACCTTGACAATGGCATGAAAGAATGCCAAAACTTTGGAGCTCAAATAACTCCAGACAATCAGCTTAAATTTTATTCCACTTTAAGGGTTCTGGGTATAGCTTATTAAGGCTTGCAAATGGCATCATGACTTAAAATAGAAACATTTAGAGGCCATGGTATATGAACAAACTTGAATGTAGAGCACATTCGCTTCAGGATGCGCATTGATAAGGTAGTCAGTGATCCACTTGAGCGAATCCTTCGCCGGTTCCAACTGATTTACTACATCCATCTGATCTCCATACTCAAGGATGGTCCATGACAATACTGTAGCAGTAAAAGCCATTGGCAAACCAAACTTCATATGATCCCCAGCATCATACATGCCTTTTGAAAGATCTAATTTTGCTTGACTTCCATCTCTAAGAGCTGAATCCCCTCTCCAACTGATCTTGTTGTCTACCAACTTCCCAGCTGGATTAATCAAATATCATCTTAGTGCCAACAATCATAACAAAAAAGATAACTACAAGGTACGAAATTTGCAATGCAATAAAAATAGACATGACCGGAGTTATCAAGACTAAAAAATTCAAAGAATAAGCTCAAGAAAATATCTTAACTAGTGTTATCAATTTGAAACAACAACAATCAAAACTGAACCCAAGTCGATTTCCTTCCTTCCTTCCTTACATTGCATCTTAATTTTAAAGAATCAAAATTGAACTCGTGTTCAAGAAATAAATTACTTTTATACTATATTGAATGAAAAAAAAAACAGAGGGGGAGAACTTACATTTTTGAATGTCAAAAAATTGCGTAGCAATCTTGAGAGCATCAGCATATTTCTTATCAGGAGCGCCAGGAGGCCCTGGAATAGGTGCAGGCCCTTCAGACTTCTCACTTTTCTTCTTAACTGTATAAACAATGGCACCAATAATCAATGCCAATATTACTGCCACGATAAACCACCCAAAGCACCCTCTAGAACTTGGCTTCACTCCCATTTTAACACAAATCAATCAATCAAGATCAAATCTTTAACGTCCAGATCTGAAGAAAATGAAATTCTAAGATATAGGGCACTCCCAATGTGCTTGCATTGAGCAATGCCAGGAATAAATCTGGGGTTTTGAGAGAAAGAGAGAGCAGAAATGACTCTGCAACTTGTTTCCTTTTTTTTTTTTTTTTCCTTTTGCTGGCTTTTGGGTGTTCAAGGGTGTTTGTTATTACATGGAAGCGAAACTTTAGTGCTAGAAATGCTTGCTTTAGGCCCCAGCAATCCTAATTAAGGTACGGTTAAGGTAGATCTAGGTCTGATTAGGGTATATTAGCCATTTGGCCCAATCAGAGCGTTTTGTTTGTAATCGTTGGCTCAAAACGAGACACCGACAACAAGATTACTGTTTCTGATTAATCCTATGATTCAACCATGTACATTTCGGTCCCCATAGTTTAGTATTTCTCAATACCAATCCTAATCTAGCTATTTACTATTGAGTAGTTTACGAGATTAACCAAAACATTATTACTATGAAACACGGCCTTCTTTTTCATCCGATTCTCTCTTACTGTCTTCCTTGCTTTTACACATGTGACAATATTATTGTTGTTTTTCATTAAAACTATGATTCGACCATGTTTCATTTCGACCCGTAGTTTAATATTTTTCAATTCCAGTCCTAATTTAGCTATTAATATACTGAAAAATTACAAAATTAATAAAAAATTTGATTTGTTAAACACTTCCTTCTTTTTCATTATTTTCTCTAATGTTCTCTTATATACTCCTATGCTTGTGATAAGACACAACATAGATTTTATTTCATAATTTGGATGGAGTTAATTTGTGAATGTTATTTAATTAATAATTGATGAAAATTTTATATCATAATTTTTATTTTATTGGCTTTTTAATAATAGAAAATGAATATTGATAAATTATAAACTGTACAGACTGAAATGAGACTTTACTGAATGTACAAGGACCAAAGAATATGTTTTTTTCTTTTTTTAAAAGAAAGTTTCTGCATTGCGAGTCACAAATATGGACTGATCGTAAGGGCCGGATTTGCGCAAGAGATGGAGGCTGACTTGGTCAATGGAGTACGGACTCATATCTGCCGTTGAACCATTGGGACGGTTTGATATGAACCGTTCAAATGGGTCACCGACAACTGGTTTTTGAGAGAGACCGTCGATCTGTTTATTCTTCGAAGCTGATTGGTGGATGATCTGTGTTCTCGAAGCAACCAGCCAACCACCAGACCTGGCTATAGGCTTCAATGCAAGAAGCTGGGGTCAGATGTTGTGGTGTCCATTTCAGTGAAAGAGACACAAGATTGGAGCCTTCTTTTTATTATTATTATTATTAGAGTTGGTAAAGTGTGACCCTCTGCTTGGTGGTGAATGATGAAGTCCAGGAAGATTAGCATGGTTCTATTGAAGTTATGTAGAGATGTTTGGCCCAAATGTAATATCCCATGGGCTTTGTGTATATACTCTGAAAAGCCCGTTGTGTTGTCCGATTTGAGCCCCCACAACATACATAGCTACCTGGCCCAGGATCTAGCACGTAAAAAGATCCTGACTTTTCGTTTTTAGTTAAAACGACATCACTTTAATTTTTCAAAAAACATTATCGGTGTTTATCCAACCGGTCCAAATCAAATCAAGTTTAACCAGTTGAGTAGATTTTGATTACATTAATTTAACTTAAAACGCAGTCTAAATTAGAGTCTAAATCTTGGATTTTCTTAGCCAACCATCCGACTGGGTTTGATTTACCACCTATGCAAAATACAGATAAGTTGGTTGGTAAAAGACAGCGTGTATTCTCGCATTTGAGGACGTGGGGTATCACGAGACCATGTGTTGGGTGGGAGGAAAATGACAGACGGTGCTTGCATTATACGGCGGACACAGTTCAGGATCTGAGATCTGTCCATGCGCATGTAACACACTGTCCTAAGCTATTTCCTACTATAGCGGATAAAAGTATGACGTCCATAAACAAAGAATATGAATTTGTATATCACTTGATCCTGAAGAGAGTGAAGTAATTGTGAGCCTCACCAGATTCTCCACGATTTTGCTCAAATCTCCAGTAGGTGCTTCATGTTGCCTCTTTCCTCTGAGCCATAGATGAAAAGTAATAATCAGCACTCTAGCAATAACAGAATTGTAGAGGATTATCCTCAAAGCCACAGACATGAACAGACCTGCACAGCAGCACGAGGAATCCCATGTGAAAGAAGACTCATCGTCCTTGAAGTTTTTCCTACATCATCAGATACCAATAATTTGAAAACTCGAAGGGTTGTGACTTTGTGCATTGTTTTATCATTCCAAGCATCTATGCTGTTGCTAGTTTGATAATTTTTCAAGAATCGCCGTCTAATATAGCTGCAGTGTTGCTATGCTGTCCTTTCCATCACTGACTATCCTCTGTCCTTTCCATCACTGACTATCCTCTTCCTATTCACCTACTACATGTGAAGAACAGCGTGATGTGTCATTCTGGGCAGCTGGACGTTTGGCTAGTTGTTTTCGTTCTTTTTGCTGCTTTTAACTTCTCGGAAGCCATGCATTGGGCCTATTGGCATTACTTTAGCCAGGTTTGATACAAAGAATGTTGATCATCTAGTCTTTCTCATTACAAGCTGATTGGATCAACTTCAAAACTACTGCTCCTTCAGAGCTTCAATCATCATCCTTGAATTCTCTGTTCGAAATAAAATACACAATTATGTTAGTAACACAATGCAGACTTACAGCATTCGCAAACTTACTGACTTGGGATAGTATAAACTAGTTTAGACAGAGTTTTCTTGTCACTTCCAACAAAGAATTTTATAGAACAATGTCTGATTTTTCCTTGCCGATGTTTGCAAGGATGGGATTAATTAGAGTAATTTAAATATTCAAAGCAGCCATTAGTGCTTTTTTTTCTGTGTACAAGGGACGTGATTGCTAGACTCGTACCTGCGATCTAGAGACCGGAGTTGAATGCCGGAGCCTTGACATGTTGTGCATGTCAAAGAACCTACACCTTCACGATTGATGCATGAAGAGACTTCTTTGTCATCCCCACCTAGCTCCACTGTCACTGAGCCAGTTCCCAGGCAAAATCTGCATTTCTCTGGAAAAAGTAATCCAATTACAAAGAACAACAATCAAAATCTGAACATGAAAACATCATGTGCATACAATCGTCCAAATTCAGCTATGCCTCCACTCTCATGTGAATTTAAATCTAACTTTGAATTTCACCATCCCATCATTTCTTCTAATTGAAATTAATTAATAACACAGCTCACATAAATAAATAAAAAATATCTCAAATTTGGATTATTGATACTCACGAGCACCACTACCACTGCAAGGGAAACATGGCTGAGTATTTTCTCGCTTTGCCTGCAACAAAATAAAACCATAAGTACGACTTAGTGTCTGAAATATGACATCATGCTGTATTGGCAACTACAAGAAGACTAACTTACAGCATTATCAATCTGGCTTTCATAGATAACTGGACTGCCTATCCCAACAGCAATGCTCACGACCCCGACAGAAATTGCAACTATCTGGTTTTGTTTTTTGTTTTTTCCAGAATTAACATTCTTCATAACATTGCTACAACATGTTAAAAAAATTAGGAGGGGGTAAGGATAGAGAAAGAACCGTATTCTGATCAAGATCAACAGCTCTAGTGCATGGATGAGATACTGGTGACCGTTGATGATTGTTTCTTGGAGACTTGAAGGATGACAATGAAGAAGAAGAAATCTCTTGAAGAGGGAAACATAAAAATGGTGAATGAAGACGAGGGATTGAAGGTGCTACTGGCATTTTTGTTTCTTGTTTTCTCCATTTTTCAATGGACTGGCTTGCTCTGTGGATAGCATGCTAAAGCTTCGTCAATTGCAGCCTGGCACGTGCCTCTGAGGAATTTTGGATACGTGGGAACTGCCTTAAGCATGAAGCACCAGACGGTTGTGAGTGGAGTGAGTTGTCCATCAGACACGCTGTCCACGTGGAATTCATTCTATGGAGGATATTATTTTTCTTTTTCTTTTTTGACTTTTGGACTATTTCTCAGAGCCCATGAGCTTGTGACTGCAGTGCTCAACGGCCCAGAGCCCTGTGATTGCAACATGTGGATTTCAAATCAGAGTTTCAACAATTATAGTGAGGCCGATCTTTCGCAACCCAGCTCGATGAGTGCGATTTTATTTGTTTATTTATTAGGAGACCCAAACAAACGGTGTGAAGTTATTAGGTCTACAGGGCAAGTCAACAAGTTAACTCAAGATTACACCGTTTCAGGTTTTTTTTTAAAAAAATAAAATATTATTTTAAAAATTTTATTTAAAAAATATGTTTGGAGTAATTTAATTTAAAACTTAAATTATATCTTCATCTATCAATCAAACCGAATTTAATAATATTATAAAAAAATTATATTTTTTTAAATTCGACTAATTGGTTAAATATAAGACCTAAATATTAATCATTAAACTATCTCACTGAGAATCAATGGGTTACCCGAAAATTATTATATGAACTAGATTCTCGAGGAGAAAAATAGTTTGATTGGTGTAGCAAAATCTAGCCTTACCGCTAGCTGCTCAAGCAGATGCCTGTAGTTGGGTGGTTTGGTTTATTTGTAATAATTCCTCACACTCTTTTAGTGGAGAGTGATTTTTTTAAGGCCACTAATAGTTGACGTTGAATAGTTGTTGAACACATCACGGGGAGATTGTTGGCAATCCCACGACCAACGGCCATAAAAATAAACGCAATGGGTCGTCTTATTTTGACCTTGGCACGGAGTAGAAGAATACTTGTACGAGTATGATGTTTAGCTTTTCAGAATATTTTTATTTAAAAATATATTAAAATTATTTTTTATTTTTTAAAATTATTTTTTATATTACCGCAAAACAACTCAAAAACAATAAAAAAAATAATGGTCTCATGAGTTATGAATTCAACGCTCGTGGATACGCTAGGGAAGCACAGAGCATTCATTTTATTTTACCGTTATCATTGCGTGCGTGCAGGGGGAGAGAGAGCTGGGAAAGGGTGAGAAATGAGAGTGACAGAGACAGACCACCAAGCAGAAATAATTAGACGCACATGAGAGAATGACCATGATGTTGAATTGGGTCTCATGGCATTGGACCCTTGTCCCTTGAAAATGGACGTGGTGATGGACCAGCATATTTACTTTGAGAAACGTAGAATCCAAGGCCTTGGAAGCTTCCCTCCCCACATGCTTCCTTTTATCCTCGGTTTCCCTTTCCTCTATCGTCCCTGAGGTCTCTTCTGGCTTTTCATCTGGTTCTTCACCACTCAACAATGGCTACTTTTATGAGTTGTTCTTTTAGTTTGCTTGTAGTTGACACGCCATCGATCTCCCATGCCTTGAGGGACAGCGGCGTTGTGCAAAGATGAGGACTCGTGTCAGAAGTCTTGCATATTTCCCATACAGTAGCACCACTGTCTTAGCTGGTACATAGTCATCGATGCCATTTCTTGGTATTTCAAGAATTAAATTGGTGTAGACTGTGTTCATCATAGAACATTTTCCTTGGTTAGCTAATCCTCAGTGCCCAAACACATGACCATGTCGGTTTGCTTCCTACCCTGTTTTTGGTGGAATATGGACCGAACTTTGCCCGTGACGTTCCATTAAAGGCGCACAGTGGCTCTTGTCCAAGGGACCATATGGCCCTGGTAGGTGCTTAAGGTGAATAAAGGCACTAGCTAGTCAATCCAACCACCCTCACAACACTACAGATAAGTAAATGACTATCTATCTGCCAATATGTGATAGATAAACAGATATCATATGCGATAGATAAACAGATATCACCTTTCAGTACAGTTAGGGCTTGAAAATTAAAAGATAGGAACCAATTAAAGCTGTGTCTGGAGATCATGGATCATATCCAGGTAAAAGAGGCAAAGCAAAAGTCATATGCCGGCTGGGAGCCTTAAAGGATAGAGGTCACATAGTGGTGAATAAATTTTTAGTTAAAACAATGTTACTTTATTGAATTTAATATACACTACTTATCTAGATTATTATTTTTTAATTTCAATTAAAATACAGTTCAAATCAGATTTTAAATCATAAGTTTTTCAGGTTAATCATTAAAACAAGACTAAATTTAATAACTATATCTTAGTATTTAACTAGCCATTGAATGCCATCTCCAAACTCACATCATCAAGCAGGCATCAAGAACCTCTAGACGTTCTTGGTAGATGGCAAATTAACGGGCACTCAACAAAAATGAATGCGGGCAAGTAAAATTCCATGAGCAAGATTTAAAGCGCTTCCCTCACGGGCCGGCCAAAGAAAAAAAACTAAACTTGGTGCCATAGTATCATTGCAGGTGCTTTACATGTCATGCTTCAAATTATTGCACAATACTATATATGAAATAGTGGGCTTGATAATCTGTATCGACAAGAAAGCAATTAAGAAATAAATTAACAAGAGATTAGTTTGATGTCAGCTGGTGCAGTGACTGGTTCCCTTGCCAATTAAATGATGGAAATAAAAGAGGGAGAATTACTATTTACTCCACGGGGAAGAAATTCTACCCAAACCACCCTCAGGGACTATAATTCAATGCCATTTCTGAATAGGCAGTCCCATAAAGCATGGAAAAAAATAAAATTATATTATGTATATTTAGAGTTTATTTTAAAACGCAAACTCAACTATGATACAATTTATGTTTTTAGATCAACAGTGTTTCGTGAATACAAATTACACTACAATTATAATTGTATTTTTAATTATGTAATTAGCCGTAAAGTTAATGCGACAGATCTAATTAAAATATGCAAGATTCTTGATAGGAGGCAATGCACTTTAGCATTTTTCATGTGTGAGTAAAGGGAAAGCAAGGAGCCAAAAAGAGTGAAAAGAATAGGATTGAATTGAACCTTCACCTCAAGAAAGGAGGGCACAATAGCATTTTTAAAATAATAGGGGAGGCTAACGTTATTCTATAGACCCCACTTTGTAATCTTCTAGAGTTTTTCTCTTATCCATAAACGATAAAATACTTTACTCATTAATAGGCAATTTATTCTCTAACACTTTTGCTTATACTAAAAATAAAATCACTGGCTGGGGATTGTCTTGGGCAATTTATTCTCTAACACTTTTGCTTATACTAAAAATAAAATCACTGGCTGGTGATTGTCTTGGGTCACGTGGCTCACGATTAGATTATTTATGGTTCAGATCCGGAAGCAAGTGCCGTCTGACTAAAGTCAACACACCTCTTTTTTGCAATGGATAAACTATTGTTTAGTCCCTGTAATTCCATGCATGTTACATTTTGGTTCCTATAAATTGAAATTCCTTAATATCAACAAGTCTGCGTCCACATCCGTGCTCTCTAGTAAAGCCCTTTAGCTATCATAGATAACATAAATATATTTTACCTGGAGCGTTCGATATGTGAAGAGTGCTTGCTAAATATAATAAATATTGCTGTACTTATCAAAATTCAATTCTAATAACATTACTCATGTTATTCTTCTATTATTAATAATGTTGATATATTTTATATTCTCATATGAAAATAAATAAGAAATGATTAGTTTAATATAACCGTGTTTCTAGTAAAAGAAGACTAGTACAGTGAATCACTAAAATGTTTATAAAAATAATAAGATAATATTTATTATTTTTTATTGTAACTAGTATGAATGTGATAGTTTTTTAAAATAAATTTTTAGTTATTCTAACAAAAAAAAGTTAAGAATTAAAAAATATAGATGTGGATGCCTTTAGAGTAATACTTTATACTAAATAAGCGATGAAAACCTAAAAAAAAAAATTATTTATATTTATAGATGTGACAGCAACATTTACAAAAATTCATTTTCCACACTTGATTTATGTTTATGGTAATGCTTTGCAAAAAAAATCTTAAAATTCAAAACCACTAAAATATATAAAATCAAATAATGGTCTCGCAATTTATTTCCATTAACTATAGAAGAACAAGGTGAAACCTTCTCGAAACTACAAGGAAGAAAGGATTATATGACGAAGTTTAATTAAAGAGGTCAAAGTGAAATTATGAGAAATCTACAGGGGCTAAAATAAAATCTACCTTAAACTTAATTTTGCTATATACCCCTAGATGACGGTCTCGTCGTCCCTACACTCCAAAAAAGATTAAAAACAATTCAAACTTAAAAGAGAAGCTATAGCATACAACAACGTTACTTTACACTTGTTAAACCCTCTCAGATTCTAGAACACGTAACCAATCCGTTCATATTCAACGGTGATCGAGCCCTAACAGCTACACCATCCTCGTGTATCTCGATCACACAAAAACATATCTCTCTCTCTCTCTCTCTGCGGCTAAAATCAAAAGCAAGTGAAATTTTTTAAAAACGACTCCGCTGGTCTCTCACTCTCTCGCTTCCCCCTCCTATATTTTTTTTCTCTCGCTCTCTATCTCTATCGCCAAGCCGACATCCTAACGGTTCGCTGTCGTAAAACGGCGGCGACGGTATTTCCCTACGGAGGAGTCTCAACATCCTTTTCCATTTCTCGATCTCTTGAACTCGTTCTGTTCTCTTTACTAACTCACATTTGTTGATATCACTCTTTTTTCTGTGTGCGCCTCAAATTAAATTCGTGATAATAAGAATCGTCTTAAAAAGGTATTGAATATTCATATTTTATCATTATTTTTTAATATTATCTGAATGGAATTGTATTTTTATACTAGATAGATCGTTGCGGTTTTAAGTTTTGTTTTGGAGAGGATATCGGCATTGCGGTTGGATTTTAGCCTAATTTTTGTAGCCATTTTTAGTATAATTCTGTTTTTGTTTTCGATTTTGATAGAGATCAAGTGTAGTTTTAGATAATTGAATTTCAGGGTTTTAATCGTCATAAAAAGGTATTAATTTTTTGCTAAAATTGAATCTTTGATATATCTATTTTCTGCATTGTGTTTTAAGCAATGTAATCTTTTTTGTGCGTGATAGGTATACAAGATGATTGGATCATTTCTAACAAGAGGGCTTGTGTATGTTTCCGGCGACCTAATTAATTCATTTTCGCATTTGGACTTTAGATATGAGAACTAAAATGGTTATAATGTATTGGCAGGATGGTTTTTGGCTATGCTTATCCAGCTTATGAGTGCTATAAAACTGTTGAATTGAATAAACCGGAGATTGAGCAACTTCGCTTCTGGTGCCAGTATTGGTATTACACTGTAATTTGATGTTTGTGAATGTTTGAGTGTATTTTTCAGTGCTAGGATTAGGTTTGATTTTCTCTATGGTTGCAGGATTTTGGTGGCTGTTTTGACAGTTTGTGAGAAATTTGGAGATGCTTTTATTTCATGGTATTGATTCTTAGCTTGAATCTATTTGCAATTTCTGTGTTCAACATGTCAATTGGCATTTTCATTTTGTTTTTCTGTCTTGGTGGTGTCTTGAAGGGTTCCAATGTACAGTGAAGCTAAGTTGGCGTTTTACATATACTTGTGGTACCCTAAAACTAAGGTATGTATTTATAAAGTGCTAATAAGAATGTTTAGCTCATGTATTTAAATCCTAATCTTCATTTTAATTGCCCCTCCTGTTTTCTCTGTTTCAGGGAACTAGCTACGTGTATGATTCCTTCTTCAGACCATATGTTGCGAAGCATGAGAATGAAATAGATCGCAGCTTGTTGGAACTGAGAACAAGGGCTGGAGATATGGCAGTTGTATATTGGCAAAGAGCTGCAAGTTACGGTCAGACGAGAGTTTTCGATGTTTTGCAGTATATTGCTGCACAGTCAACACCAAGGCCTCGCGCTGCTCAGGTAATGTAATTAGGAGTATATGATGTTATACTCTTGCCATTATCTCTTATATACAGTTTCATTGTGCTTATAGGGGCATGTAAATTAAACTAGCCAACCGAGGTAACGTGCAATCCAATAGATGTATTCAAATATGGACTTCTTATAGGGGCATGTAAATTATAGTTGAAAGGTGTTCTCTCTCTGGTTTATAAGATGCAATCATGTAGCTGCCTTTCGTGGCATGACCACCTCTACTTCTCTTTGAGGTTTGACAAGGATCTATCAGCATCAATTGATGAATCGCTGCGCGGCTAGTAAATAACGTGGAATTAAATATGAACTTTTGTCCTTTTTGAACCTTGCATGTAGGAGATGGGAAGCTGCAATTGTGGAGTGGTGATTGAAATGATCCATGTTGTCTTGTTGAGTTATACATGCTGTTACACTATCAGTTTTGTACTTATTTTGACTGTTTAAATCACAGCCACAACAGCAAGGTGCTAGGGCTCGCCAGCCTCCTGCTCCCAGTCGTCAACCTTCTACCAACCGCCAGGCAACTCCTGCACAAGCAGATGCCAAGGAACCTCCATCTCCCACTTCTAGCACGTCTTCAAGTCAAAACCAAATGGAAGTGGCAGAGGTGGCAGCAGGTCCTTCAAAAGTACTTGAAGCAGCAGTTCCTGCAACAGCTTCTTCAAATGCCCAAAAAGAAAATGCTGCTGCGTCTGAGGTTTCCAGCCAGCCTAAACCAACCGAGGAAGAAGCGGTGGAGACCGGAGAAGCGCCGCCATCATCTTCAGCAAATGAAAATGAAAACCCTGCACCAAAGGAGACTGTGATGGAGCAAACAATGCGGGTTACACGTGGCAGATTGAGGAAAACCCGTTCTGGAACAAGCCGTTGAAGAGCGCTGTCCGTTTCCTCCTCCAATTTAGCCCTCAGAACTAGCATTTAATCAGTTGGTTGATGTTGATGGGTATTGGATCCTTTGTGACATTGCTGTAAATTTGTCACCTTCTGTTTACTAATTCCATTTGCTTTATTTTTTTGAACTCAAGTTGGCAAATTTAAGGGTCTTGGGTTAATTAAGAGCTGATTGATGCAACCCTAAAAAGTGATGAAATAATTACGAAAATTTAAGCTGTTGAAAATGGTAAATAAAGCAAGTTCAAATAATTGCATGACACCTGTGATGAACTCATATGGTTGTCGGCAATTCACCTATTCACTATATTTCTTATTGCATTTTAAAAATATTTTTAAAAAAATTAATTTTTTTTATTTTTTATTTTAAATTAATATATTTTTAAATTGGTTTGATGTATTGATATTAAAAATAATTTTTAAAAAATAAAAAAATTATTAATATATATTTTAACATAAAAAATAACTACACTACAATCAAGCTATTAACACTTTAAAGAGAGTGCACGCATACCAGGTTACCAAAGAGAATTGCTATGAATTTTTTCATGTTAAAGAATATTCTAAGCTGGTCGGTTTTTCTTTAGGTATGGTGGCGGGTTAGAGATCCGGTTGTTGATGTGGCTAACAAATTTCACTGTTGATGATTTGATTAGGGTTTATTATTAAAATTTGATTTTGGTTTATTGATATTGATATAAGTTGTTTTAAAAAATATTTTTTTTATTTAAAAATATATTAAAATATTATTTTAATATTATTTTTTTTTATTTTTAACATTAATATATTAAAATGATAAAAAAATTTACTAAAAAAATATATTAATATGAAAGCTTTTAAAAAATATAATACAACCACACCCCCAAAACTTTATATGGACCAGTATAGTCTGCGTTTTGGTGGAGGCTACATGCCATATGGACCTATCTATGACAAGAATTAGAGCTATGGATTGGCATCGACCTCAGTAAACATGGTGAGATTTTGATGTCCCATGATGGGGCATGCTCGACGGAAATTTGGATGATGGCACAACCACAAATTCTAAACATAAAGCAAAGGCATCAAGAATCTTGAAAGATTGCAGTTCCAATGTCTATTTTAGGCTCAACTAAAGTGAAATGCCTGATCATGCTATTTGATGATGCTGTCTGCTTAAGCAATTTAATATCAAAAGTAGAAAAATAACAAGCTAGGTGAAGGCCGGTTCCTTGAAAGGTAAGGACGACAAACACAGGATCTTCCAAAAATAATTTAGTGTAAAAGGAAGGGCTATTATAAATTTAACTTTCCCTGATTCATAACAGTAAATCAAAATTTTCTAACATGCCATTGACTTTTCCTCCAAAGCATATCGAAAATAATTATAACGGTAACAATACCTAAAGGAAGAACTTTCATGAATTTGAAAAACTTTTGACATGCACAGTGCACAAGGTACGATTTGTAAATGGCGTGGCTTGTGATTACTGGGTAATTTTAGTATAAGCACGGGCTTGATTTCGTACTTTAATAATTTTTATTCAATAAACTTCGAGCGTGCCTCGCTAGGTACTGCCTACAGTTCATTGGTCTGCTAGTAGAGTCAGTATCTGGGATGGAACTTCCCTGGCATTTAAATAATCAGCTGTGGTTTTTAAAGAATTTTTGTCATAAAATATATTAAAATAATATTTTTTTTAAATTATTTTTTAAATTAAAACATTAAAACAATCCAAACATATAATTTTTTCTTAAAAAAAAACAGTCACTGCATTCCTAAACGTTCTTTAACAGGGCTCAGCATTTACAGTAAAGTTTCCTCTTCGGGGAGGTATTGTTAAGCGACCTAGGAAGCTAAAAGCCTTCATTTGGGGCAATGATATTTTGCAGTGCGACTGCTGTTTATCCAGAGAATGTTGAGCACACTCACTCTCGGTGATGAGGACAGCTTCTGCAAGCTGCTCTGCTGCGATGTAAGCTTTAATCTTGATAAGAATAATCTGCTCTCAATTGTTACCCCAGAAGAGGAGTAATCAGGATATGGAAATTCTTCAGAATATGGCATGAAAACTAAATGAATTTTTGCGCAATTCAGTGATAATTACAAAGGTGAGGCTGCTGACGGATGCGAGAGCCCAGGAGCCACACCCTCAGCTATTAAATTATGACCCATCAACACCAGAGCCGTGGAGAAAATGGCCCATATTTGCAACAAGGATTGGTAGCTGATCAACACGAGCAGCTAGATGTTTAAACGCCCACTGGCTCTTGAATCTCCAAGGCCGAGATACGGTCCTTCACATGGCGTTGCATGATGATTAGATTCTGTTGGGCAGCGCCAACATAGTCACTAATCTTTTAAAAAATTAATATCATTGCCATTAAAGGGAGAAAAAAAATCCAGCTGTAAAATTTAGACTTGCAAAAGTGGAGGGGATATAAAATTAGCCTTCCGGGCATCTTGAACGGCCTACTGCCTGATTTTCATTTACAATGAACTTCTCTTGACGTTCATTGCAGAAGCGACAAAGAGGCCATCCAAGAGGAAAAAAATCCTCGATGTCAGTGGTATAGCATGTGATAAACAATATGAAGGTCAGCAATGATAAAGTTACGCCCCCAGATTCCTCATGGCAGATCCAGATATTTCAAAAACCAGAACTTAATGAATCAAACAAAGTGTTAAGAGAACCTATAAAACCACAATTCTGAAACGCTGACTGAATCATCTGTTGGGAACCAATAATAATCAATAGCCTGCAACAGTATGGATCCCATGCAAACAGGTTAGTCAAGTTTCCCTCCCATATAACCAAACGCCAAAAAACGCGTATAGAAGTCTATGTGCAGGAGCAAAACTAAATATTAGTGAACTGTTATGAAGCAAATTTGAAGCTTCCAATGCTTAATTTGCATGGTCTAGGAATTAACTTATAAATCCCAGATGCTTCTAAAGTTAGTGAGCTGAATGTCTCACGACTGTTTTTGCTACCCTGACACTCTGAAGACAACACTGCATCTTGCTCTCTGCATTGAATACTGTTCCGAGCAGTTGGATCCATTGATTCAACATGCTCAACAGTTACATCCTTGCCTTGTTTGGATTTGCTAAAAGCATCAATAAGTGGGCGTTAAGAAACTGCGTATCTGTTGTGAATACACATCAATGGATCCATCGGTGTTTCCAACAGTCATTTTGTATCGAGGGGAACCAATATCCTGCTCGTGTGAAAAAGCATTACGTCAGATATCAATACATTTCAACAACTTTTAAAGCTCCACGCGTCCACACTTGATACATCATCAGGATCAGGAACTTCCAGATAACTAGCTTCAGGAGCTTTCATTGCAGAAGTGTTTGGTTTTGCAGCCAACACACTACTTGTTTTTGCGCTTGGGTGCGTTTAAAAAATGTGTCTGACTTGAAATGGCATCATATTAATTATTTTTTCGGTGCTTTCCGATGGTTTTGATATGTTGTTGTAAAAAATAATATAAAAAAATTAAAAAAAATTCATTTGATATATTTTTAAGTGAAAATCACTTTGCATCACCATATCAAACACGCACGAAGTAACCACCTGGAAAGTGTCACCGAATTTGGGAAAGGATACCACAGAGATTTCAAAGAAATTCCCAGATTTGTGTACCTGGAAGCATGAAAGGCTGCTAATATCTTCTTCCATTACAACGAGATAACTAACAAAACCAAGTGGGCAGATAAATCAAGAACCAATTCATATTGACACCATAAAATCTGAGGGAGAAATAGCATACTTTTCACGACACACATCTTCCTTCAGGCCTCCCAGAAGTTCTCATCTATCCCTGAAAAGAGAACATGATAACAGCTAAACTCACCACAGAGGTAAAGTCAACCATATGGAAAATGGGGGGCCGGGGGGGTGTAAAACTCAAACTGAAATTAACTCAACTAACCTTATAGATTAATAGAGTCTGAACTCTTCAGTATATAAACTTTCAACTTCAGCCTGTAATCATCTCAAAAGATAAACAGGTATGAAGACCAATGATTTAGTACATGTTATAGTGTTACCTCTTAAACATTGGAAAGCTGAAAAGTCAACTGATGGATGGTCCTTTTACTACAGAGTATCACTTATCTTTTATGTTGTATATACAGATCATTACATGCTCACTGCATCTTCCACACACTGACAATTCATCAGGAATCCACAACATTCAATCCTAATGAGTGAAATTTCAGGTCATTTAATGTCAGCTCATTATTCCCTGAAATATGTAACCACTTAAATCATACAGCACAATGAAAGCATCCAGCCCATAAAAGCCAACAACCAGTTTTCACTTCCTAGAAATATGACCACTTAAATCATAACATTCTCCAGCAACTTTTCAGCTGCAAAAACTTGGTTTTAAATTCAAATTGACAACCTAAAAACTAAGAAAACTGTAGCAACACCCATATCTAGAGCACATAAAAAAAGTTGAATTTGAATCTTGAATTTTGTGAAATTCAAACAAATGCTATGCCTGCTTGTTTGCAACAATGCTACCGATCCATTTTGTATGTGTACAAGTCATCAGTGCAGCAAGAATGAAACCAACATAAAGCATCCAACTTATGAAAAACATATAATGGCAGCATAAATACCTTTATTCCAGCATGATTATCCATTATCTTTTGCTCAAAATCAACATATCCCCTGTTTATAAGGTCCATCAGTCGACTGCAAGCTATCAAAAGCAAACAACAAAGAAAATGCTAATAGCAAAGATATTCATGCTACCCACAGAATAAACATCACATGTGATTTCACATTCTAACTAGTTGTGATAAGATAAAAGGAGACACGCTACTACAATGGGGGAAAAAAGAAACCTTATGTGAACCCTCCAGCGTGAGCAATTCAATTTTCTTATTTAGCAGCATGTGTGCATGGCACATAACATTTTCCTTTTCCATAACCCCCAACACTCCTACAGTCTTTTTCAGATCAAGTGTCCCATCCTGAGCCTCCTAGATCAACTTGACAAATTTCTTGGTAAACAAGCCTCACCGAAACAGATTTAAAGCCATCCAAATTAACAGCAAGTAGAGATGTGTTCAAATAGAATAAACCTAGGAATATTCTAAACTAACAAAGATGGTAAAAGCTAATCAATCCCAACTTGCCTTGTTATAACATAAATCATATTTAAGGTCTCATCTAACAGCTTAAGATGATTCTTTAAAATGGTATAGAGCCTTATTAATCAAGTGGTCACAAGTTTGAATTTTACTATCCCATTCTATTTGATATAATTAAACACAAGGTAGTGTAGTCTTTTGCTCACTTGAAGGAGGGGTATGTTAAAAAATAATATAAACTATATTTTAGAGCCTAATTAGCTGGAGCTTTTAGGTTGAAATGTTTTTTTGACATACGTAGAGAGCTTTTACGTCGTAGCTGAATTCAGAGAATCTGAAAGTAAATATCAATTTAACCAAACATTCAGCATCCCCAACGAGACGGCTCGATAATATAACAAGCATTAATTTACCAATTGAAAATGTGACACATTACCAGCATTCAATCTTTCAGTCATTGATTCGCCATGTTTCGGAACCCTTGACTTACTTCTACGCTTACCCCCAGAAGATGACTAGAGAGCAAGTAACAAGTGTTTGATCAGTAACTATATCACTTTGCGCACGGATGGTTCATGGCTGTATCTCTAGCAGTCTGAAACTAAGGATTATCACCTTCACTTTTCGTCCCCAACTGTAATAATTATCATACAAATTCAGATTATAATTACAACCTAATTAAAAAGAAAATTCAAAAGATTGCATGATCTGTGACCAACAAATTCTAATACAGCTTCATTAAAACATAGCAGTTGTCTCAAATTCATCAAAGAACATAGCGCAACACGTAATTATTTCAAGATTAAATATATAAAAAATAAAAACAAATTAAATCAAGATCAATCAACAAAATATAGTGAAAAAAAGAGAGTAAAAAGAACTGACCGCGACTTCACGGAATGCAGAGTGCGTGTTGGAACTGGAATTGAAAGCCGAGAAAAGTGTTATTGTTAACAGGAGGAGGAGGAGGAGGGACAGGCGAGTGGTGAGGTTTACGGAAAGAGGAAGGAAGTGTCGATTTGAAGGCGTTGAATTATGTGAAGAAGAAAATAAATTCTGATTATGAAAGTGAGAATGAGAGTGAAGCAACTGAAAGTGAAATTGCGAAGGGTTAATTGTCCGGGTCGGATCTTCGCCACTATTCGCCATGAAAGAAGATTGGTTTATCTAGGAAAGGAAGGATTAGTGAAGGGGAAGATTAGAATACGGTAGTGGACCGGATAGAAGGATTTAGAATCGTAGAGAAGAAGCAGCGCTGAGCAAGGGAGCTCCGAATGCGTGTACGCCCGCCTTTTTGTTGCCCCATCTTCCTCATTTTTTTTTTTTTTCTATTTCTATTCTGTTTGATTAGGTTATTATAGTTGCTTCTGTTTCTTTTGAACCACGAAGAAATTACCATTGGGATATCAACTAGCTTTTGTTTATGTTTTATGACTTGGTAGAAATTAAAATAATTTTTTTTTTTTATATAAAATCTTGATTTATATTTATTTTGTTTATAAAAATTTATTTTTCCATAATTTTAATTAGATATATATTTTTTAAGACAGAAATTCAAATTATTTTTTTAAAATTTACTATTTTTAAACAACAAACACAAAAAACCACAACAACATCAAACACACTAATCCTAGTATTGTTTTTTGTTATAGGACCAGATTTCACTGTAATATTTATAGACAAGAAAAACAGAGTAACTATTTCAAGGATTAATTTACTTTATAAACTTTCTATATCCCGCCAGCAAAATACATTTTAATCTCTTCTATAAACGCTCCTTGTGTATTGGTGGGACACTGATCAACCACCAACAAAAATCATTCTATTTTAGGTGAAGAAACTAAATTAGAATCTGAGAAGCCCAAGATCATGGGCCGCATATTTTCTCTTGTAGATTTTTTGCAGCCCAAAACAGATGCAAATTCACCTTTATCCGTGCTGTCACTTTCTCTATCTTGTTCCATGAACTTTGGATCGTGACACGCTGACACTAACCACTTGTCATGCTGGCACGAAAGGAAGGCAGAAGAGGGATCGCGACGCTAACTAGTTACTACTCCGAGAAATTAAATTTAGCTCCAAAAGTAGGATTTGTTCCCGCTTTATCTTACAAAGCATAAATTGCATGAAACATCAAGTTGCCACATCTTGGAAGACCAAGATCGGGCAGAAAAAAATGGGTCACAGCAACCACATTGCTACCCCTCCTTGTAAAAACTCAGAATGCAGGGTTGCAGAATTTCATTTCAGGTAACTTCACAAAATTGCACCCAGAAATGGGAAGAGATTGCGAATAATGAATACAATGCAAGTACCTTCGGGTAGGCAGGCAATTATTTGCTTGCTAACATGCACGAAGGAGCTTGGCTTGATCCCTTTATTCTTTTTGAGTAGGGATTAGCAGCTACATATCTTGGTCCCACTAAGGATATGTAACCCCCAAAGGAACTCACCTGCATCGATGGAAGAACCTGCATTTGCATCAGAAAACACAAGGGAATATCAAACCAATGCATCTTAATAATCCCCGTCAAGAATTAGACTGTCTGCTTTCACCCCTCAAGAACAGATATCAAAGGAAAGAAGCACATATAATAAATATACTGTTTGAAAACTTCCACTTCTATTGCTCCCAGAAATTCCGAACTTGAAACTAAAACGCTAACAGATACCCACAACACTAAGCCAACAAAAGACCGAAATGTTTTTGAAAATTATCACAAATGTAGCCAACAAACCTTATATTCACGTAGCCAAGGTTCTGAAATTTGCATACCAATTGCCATTTTACTTTGCTGTAAATTGTGCATGCATGTTGCAAGAGGCTGTATTCAAACAGGAAAAGCAGTTAAGTTGTTACTCCACTATGATTGAAAGCCTATTAATGTAATGCTATAAAAAATATCCAGTAACAAAAACTGCATTTTAACTAACAAACAGTTGGCTGAAAAATTATTATTAATAAACTGACATCTAAAATAGAAATGAATGTGTATAAGCAAGTATTAAGTTGGAGAAAATTCAAGAATTTGAATCAAATGACCTGAAGATACTGGTGGTAGATAGCAAACAGTGCCGAATACGATCGAAGTGGCAGGAGAACCTTAACTAAGTTCCAAGCATCTGCATCCGGAGCAGCAATTACTAGACTGCACACAGATTGAACAAGAATTATCAGCTATCCAGGAAAAAACCCCATTGAGCTTTAATTATATATATTTTTTAATCTAATTACAGATTCTATTGACTAATAAACCAATCATTCATATCCAGCTACCTAGAGAACCCATTTTCCTTCCACAACATAAGTGCCTCTTGCGATGCCTTTTCTCCAGCTTTAGGGGCTTTGCCCATTTTGCTTTGTGGAGAGACAATAGTCTGTGAATCTGCAGCCTCATGCTTGGATGGAAGTGGCATTTCTTCCATGCTGATAGATGAAATTTGGACCTACAAGTATTGATTCTCCAAAACAGTTACTGGAGTGCAAGATAAAAATATACCATGGCAATAAGCAAAATCTTGCTTGCATTTAATTCTGCATTACAGGAGTCAATTTTCTTAGTTGTTCCAGTTTGGTCTGAACAAAGGTCACGCAGAGGATCCCGCACAATTCTGGACAGAACATATTAATTCCCTTAAATGAAATTAATGTGTTTAAATAGAAGAATAAAATAATGAGAAATGGATGGGCGGTGGCCAGGTGGGGGATTAAATTTAAAAACAAGACCAATCAACAGAATACACCAAAAACAAAAGATGAGAAGGAACTTTGAATCCATGAGTTCTCTGATTTGGAAAAGGCTTAGCAAGAGTATGCTGATCCTATGCATACTAAATTACCTGTCACAGGTCAGGAAGGGCTATGAAATCAAACAATTCTACACAGGAGTCACAACCCCTGAAGGAATCAGTATGACAAATTACTAATTTTTCAGATGCAAATAATATGCTTTCTCAACTATTTCTGAACAATGAGGCAATCAAATAGATCAATTTTTTTTCATAAGTGAGTAAAGTTTTTCCACTTGCAGAATCTATAATGAAACTCAGAACATGAAGCACCTTTTGCAAATTTCATTATTGAAGTTGAATGTTCTAACTATTTCCACAGGAGATGGTGTGCTTCCAAGATAAGTATTGCAAACACAACCTGTACCTGTTAAACAAATAACATCATTCACAGTAAAAAATCACAGCTAACAAAATACAGAGGTTTAAGCCAAGAAAACACTTATAAGAAGATACATTCCTTTGATAAAATTATTCATGATTAGTGGGTTTTTTTTTTTTAGATTAAAAAGGTATAATATACTGAAACCTAAAGAAAGGGTAACCAAAACGTAATTAAAGCAAACATGATCTTCCCTTTTGTGTTGGCATTTTTCTTTTACAAAATAAAGCTAACAGCATATAAAGCTACAGAATTCTAAGGGCTTTTGAGACTAAAACAGAGATCATACCTCCTAAACACTCCGCCACAGCACCAGTAAGCCACCAACCATATCCACTAACAGGATATCAGAGTTCGCAGAAACATTAGGAAGTGAAAGCAATAAGGATAATGCATATACTCGCAGGAATCTGAATCGAAGGCAGAGAATTCAGATACCAACTAAAGAGTAAAGACTGCATCTATTTAAATGAGAACAACCAAAAACCATCACTTAATCCTACTGATATTCATAAAGCTATTTCCTATTTACATAATTAGACACCTGTTCAGCCCTTCAATCCTCTTTTTTTATAGAAAACATTATTAAGGTAATTGATCTAAGATACCCAAATGGTCATGCTGGTATTTGTTGCCGTGATCTTTCACTCTTCCATCACTTATGATGTAATTTTATTTTTGCTTGAACCATGTCATATAACTACTTAAAAACCCTAAGCTAGATAATCTCTCTTGCAATGTTCAACTTCAAGAGAATAAATATAGCATGATAAAATAAAATGCTTCAAAATGATATCAAACTAACTAACAAAATCCTGAATAAAGAATATTTTTATATACCAAAATCAAATAAAATAAATCATGTAGTTAAATAGAATATAAAAGTACCCGATTCTATTTGGGCATTTCTTGAGGTAAGCCTCGCAGATGCTGAAATAAACAGGAATGATAATATGTCAGCGTATAGAATCAGGTCAGGTGACCGAACATTTTCACACAATATTCATCAAATTTTAAGGCCACTTCTTTCATGATGAAGCTTATCATGGAAGTACAGAACAGGACTCAAGTTAAGAGCAATTCAGCCGATTCCAACAAGGTGATGAAAAAAATAAACTCATAAGCGATGAAGCAAGAGATTACCTTCTAGCAGAAGGTCGCCTCAAAAGCACTCTAGGGGCATATTTTTTTTGCTTCTTAATCCTATATTCCTCCTGCAACCACACGAGACACAGCATATCAATTAATGACTTTTTGGCCGACCAAAATTTCATTTATTAAACAGCAAACTTACTTGAGAAAATGCTGTTTTCTTCTCAAATGTTGCACTGTTGGCAATGAGAGCTTCAATAATCTCGTCACCTTTCACACCCTGCCTGCACCAAACAAAGTTTATAATTTCTATCTTAAAGAAACATTGATGCTGTATAGAACTGTAGGCTACAGCATCGATGTTTTAACCCGTATTCAAAATAAAATCATAAACTTTTTTACGCAATTCACCTCGCATTTCGTCCATGTCTTCACTAGTAAGGGTTTGGGCTTCATTATTATCAACAATAGCTCGATCATCCCTACATTCGTCCACTATTTGACATCCTTCTCTTTCTTGATCATTATTACCCACCAACAAATGTTCATCAAAGACATCAGTAAACCAAACAAAGCTCTTATTAACCAATGATAAAGCAATTAAACACAGGGTCAAGCACAATACCTTCCGTGGAGGTAATAAACCTAGATGAATAGGGCCCTTCAGTTCCATTCTCGATTTAAAAAGAAGAGCCAAATGGGCATCCAATCAAGGGCCGTGAAGAGTAATTCTTATTTCCAATTTTCAAGGTCCTACAAATTGAGAAAAAAATAAAAACTTAAGCATTCATTAATTTTAACAATGGAGCAAAAAAAATAAAAGTACAGGAAACTTACGAGCCAGCCGTTAATCGGGCAAACACCAGACGGTCGCCATCGTTAATGTCGAGACTGCAACCTTCCCAGGTTACTCTAGCGTTGATGTCGAGAAGACACTGCAACCTTCCCAGGTTACTCTAGCGTTTTGAACTGAATCTGGTTGAATGTTATTTTGGGACATGTTTGGCCCTTATTGTTACTCTCTATGGCTAGAATTTTCTGCAATGGAGCACTGAAGTGGTGGTAACTGATTTCTTCGAACTTTCCAAAAACGGCATAAAACCCAGAGTATTGGGGTTTCAGGGTTTTCGTTATTAACCGTTGGAAGGTTCAAAGCTAGTTAGGAAAGGACTGCGTTCGGGGGGTGATGAGAGTTATTGTTTTCTCGAATATAAGTATTTTTATCATTTAATAATTATTTTTGATATTGTTATATTTAAATATTTAAAAATAAAAAAAATCAATTTTTTTATAAAAACACTTTAAGAAAATAATAACAAGCCGGCCCTTCATCTTAAAAAAAATAAAAAAGGCTTTTTTAAACTTTTATTTATCGGCCCGGACTAATTTCAAGTTTCATGGTATGGGCTTGTACAGTTATGGTCACGTTAAGTCATCGGCCCTCTCTAAACAAATTTGGACCAAGATTTCTGTCCTAAATCCCACGGTTTTTATATCATATCATCCAAGATAATTTATAAAATATGTATTTTTATGATAAAACTCATCGTGAGATTATAAATCCAAATATAAAACAATATTTTTTGAGAAATAAGATATAACAGAATTAAGTTAAATGATAATACCAATATTTCATATTAGCTAAAAATCAATGACTTATAAGCTACAAATATCATATATATTTTTGAAGTATTTTTTTAGAATAAAAGGGTGTTTGGCTAAGTAATGTCTGCTGTATTTTTTAAAAACTCAACAAAACTAATATTTGGTTATAAATAAGTAGTTGTGGTTTGGTTTATGGAACCCACTAAAAAAAGATTTGACCGTAGGTTTTGATAAAACAACTTTTTCATACTTCTTGTTGCGTTTTGTTCTGTATTAGTAATTTAAAAAAACAGTTATATGGGTGCCATAGTCAAGTTTCCTCCCGCCACCTGCGAATATTGAATGCTTGGTGTCATCATTATCAATGTACACAAGAAAGAAAAACAACCACCGTGTTGAACATTAATATCACTCATCTATATTTATAAAAATCATATGAAATAAAACCCAGATCTATATGAGATATGATTAACGAAAGATAAGAGATAAAAAGAGATATATAATATGCTTGTGGAGGGGAGGGGGGCGTGTTAACAGGGGAAAAAGCTTGGCTTTTCTCTTTATTGTTCTGGGCAGATTATGTTCGGTTTAAAATTAAATATATTAAATTAGGTTTGATTTAATTAAAAAAAATAATTTTTTTAATTATATTTTATTTAAAAAATTAAAATGAAATCACTTAATGATATAATATTTACAAAATTTTATCAAATAATATTTATAATATAATAACTATAATTAAATTTATCATATTTAAATTAAAAACCATTAATATATATATATATTTAATTATTTTATAATTTTAAAAAAATATTTTTTTAACCAAACAAATTAAATTATTTTTATTCAACCTTAATTTCAATAATAGTTTTAATCAAATATATATTTTTTAAAATTAATTTTAATTTAAAATATTTATATATATATATTTTTAAATTACACCCACATTGCACTCCTAGACAGGACTGCAAACATGAAATAATCTCTCTTAAATTTATGGGCCAACATAGAGTATTGTGCCTCTTCTCCCTCTACTCAAGATTACAGATGAAGATAATTGGCCCGAAGGT
>NW_011499986.1:241460-244664 GCF_000495115.2 Populus euphratica | reverse complement strand
GCCGTTATTATTATCGCTATTGATGTGAGAAGCCGATACGAACCAGTCACATAACCATTATTAGTTTTCTAAGAGACGGCATGGTGGCCTCTGAGTTGCAATTCCTCCCTGCCATGTTTTGCACCCTGCGGGTCTGTGACCCCAAGAGTGAAACCTGAAGGGAGCAGACCCCTCAACCCGAACCGATATCTGCTAGTTAGACGAACCCCTTGAGGTTGCTAATAATAACAAGTTGTCTTCAAGTAAGCCGTTTCACATGGAAGGCTGCAACCTAGCATTCAAGACAGGTTACTTTCAATAACTGGCACCATTGGTCTGTGATCTCTCAACAAGGGCTAATACTCAACAGTACTCCTCCTAAGCACTAGTACTTCTACATAGACTTCATTGCCTCTGTCTCATAGCAAAGAACGTGATGTTTCAACTAACAGTACTGGGAGAATACAATTACGATCGATGCACATAGGTTCTTACACCAGGGCTTTAGGCAGAGGAAAATTCCAAACAAAGCCTTGAATTTATAACGCCAGTGAAATAGTGATGCGTATCTGTTGAATTCAAGGCGAAGGATGAGGCTGAGAGATTTAATTATCATAAAAGACACTAATCATCGAACAAGAATATTTTATTTTCATCCGCAGACACATGACCAGCTCCATAAATTATAAAGAGAGTAATAATTAATTAATTAAGAGTACAGGGCTACGGCTTCGATATTTTAATGATTAGGTTTTGATGAATAAATAAGATAAAACGTTTGCTGTACTTGCAAGATTATCATCTGGGTTGGTTCTTTAGGTGGAAATTTATTTATTTTTTGTCTGTTTAATAAATAATTATTCCATAATGGTTCAGATACAGAGTGATCTGGTCCCTGAGCTGGGGACGACAAGGGAACACTGCTTTCTCTATTATTATGTTTTTCCTTCTTAAGAGAATGGTTGGCCAAATCTATATCTGACTTCTAACAACTCTAAAGATGCCTTATTTTGCTTTGCTGTTTCTATTTTCTGTTCGGTTCGCCTTACGTACAAACATACGCTTGGAGACATGAGATTTTGGTTCAACGGATCAAGTGCCAAAACCGTTCATCTACCAGTTGGCTTAGACTCTCTAAGCTGGGAAGGACATCATGTTTCACAATGTGGCAATGCTTGAGTATAGATTCGAGTCAAATTCCGTCACCTTGGAGTTGTTTCTAGTGGTGAAGGCTCTTTGTTTAACATAAAGAAAGATTTGATTGGAAAGTATAATGGAATTTAATCAAATCCCATTGTGTGGTCGCTGTAGAGAGTGCGTGCGGGTATACTTGATTGATGCTAGTTAACTTGTAGCTCATCCTACAAATAAGCTTTTCTTCTTGAAAGATTTTGAGTTCGAAGTTGAAAAAAACACTGAGTTGATCGAAACATTGAACTATAGATCACCAACAAGTCATTTAGGCTGGGATGCTGGCATCATAAGTGGATGTTTCTATTCGGTGAGCCATGATGTTTCTTTTCGGTGAGCCATGATGCCGAGTAGTGGGAGGCAATGCTGCCCAAAGTTAAAGTGACTGCTAGCTGGGTTGCTTTGGGCAGTGTAGGAGGAAACAGGGGCACATTGCTCATTTTGTCCAGGGAAGTGGATAGCCGGAGACATAAAAGAAGCGTTTTTGCCTCGAGGATTTCTATGCTTTCTCCTGGTTTTTTATGATGTGTCTATGGCTCATGCTTTTTACCTTTACTTCCTTCGGAATCTGGACCCCGCCAGGCTATGATTTGATGCATAAAACATCCAATATCCACAACTTTAGAGAATATCGGCTTAATACATGATAGGAACTGCCCCCTCGATCGAATTTATTGTTTATTTAATGGCAATGCTAACATAAAGTCATCGAGTCCACTAACCTGAAGAAGTAATTGAGAGCCAGGTCTACGTTGCCGAAATGTGGGGTTTGGAACTAAGGGAGGATTTCGTTGGCTTGAACAACATTCATTTATTTTGTAAAGCAAATTAATATGTTGTTTTACCGGTTCATTTTTACACATGAGCTTTACCTTGTTATTGATTAACAAATATACTAAAATTATTAAGATTTTTCTTCGACTTCTTCGGCTCCTCCACTGATCATATGAATAATGAATAATAATAAATAATACTAATAATAATAATGAAGGAGCTCTTCCCTTTTTTCCTCTCATTTCCATCCTTTTTTTTTATCTATTTGTCTTCTCGGACTTTCTTTTATTTAAATTAAATTTTTTTATAACTTAATTAAATGAGATTTGAGTTTGAAATTATGAAAAAAAATCAAATTAAAAGTTAGAGGACTAAAATGTAAAACATGGAAAATATATAGTTAATTCTAAATTCACAAAAAAACTTTATTTTAGTTCAAAAATTCATTTGATTTATTTGCAAGTCATTGAATTTGAGAAAGGAAGGAGAAATTTATCAATTATCATAATTATGATAATTAAAAGGGTCAAGTTTGGTGTTAAAGAATTCAATTCAACCATACTAGCTTGAAGGCGGTGGTTTATGACCTTCATCTGGCAGTAAAAAGTTTGCAAGAGCTTGGAAAGTTTGTGGTTTCGAGTTGTTTTTATGATTTTTAACTGGTGTTTTACAATTTTAAAATCATAAATAGATTTATTGAGATTCTTACAGTGTTTTCATGTAAACTAATTAGTTCAAAAGAGTTATTTAGTTTCAAAGTTGGAATCTCAACTTTCTAGCAAGTTTTCAACCATCTAGTAAAAAAGTTTCAAGAACAAAGAAGATATATTTATCATTATACTTTATGAAATGAAGATTATTTTCTTTTAATAAAAGATTTAAAATACAAAATGAAAATCGTTAAAGACCACACTTGTCAAACATGCATGAAATAATAATAAAAATATATTTCTTAAATATTTTAAAACGTTTCATTTATAATTTTATCAAAGACTACCTGATCGCCTTAAACCAGCTCCGGAGAGTCGTGTAACCCTAACAATATGAACTGCTTGGATTTCTAGACATGTATTGTGACTGTTGGGTGCAATAGCCAAGAGGTAGATGAGATTGATTGTGCTGGTGGTTGGAATTCACGTGGAACAAGAGGTAAACATGGGGTTGAAAGCTCAACTCTACACAAAATAAGCAAACGTGGGAATATCATCTAAATCATTATTTATGTGCAAATATGATGAAGTCATGAAAAAAAAAAAAAAC
>NW_011499986.1:239267-240763 GCF_000495115.2 Populus euphratica | reverse complement strand
GTCAAGAGTACACGACCCATCAAAGAACCCCACTGGATACCCAAAATTCGGCTCTTCCTGCAGCTCAATATGTAGTTTCAAAGCCGTTGTTCATGGCAACACGAGGGTTGTTCATAGAGCTGACAACTCACCTGAAAGCAGCACTGTGGGTCAAGAAACTGGGCTACTGAGTCGGAAAGATGTAAGCGCCGGGTCATCATCAACTCGGTCATTGGCGGGGTCAGGGAGATCCAACGGTGGTGTAACGCACTTGTCATCCTCTAGAGGCATGCAATTCAGGAAGCTTTCGGGTTGCTACGAATGTCACATGATCGTTGAACCTAGCAGGTATATTTCACTTTCATATTCATTTTTTCCTCTTAATTTCTCGTTTTCTCTGGAATATAACAAAAGGAAAAAAATATATAGAATATCATTTATTAATTTTGGGCTAAAAAAATCCAGATACCCTTCTGCCAGAACCACTATTAGTGCCTGTACTCAGTGTGGAGAGGTCTTTCCAAAGATTGAAAGCTTGGAGCTTCATCAAAAAGTTCGCCATGCTGGTAAATTTTATTTTCATCTTAATTACAGGGAAATTTATCATTGATTACATACTTTTGCAGAATTTTCTTACCTATTATCTATTAGTATTTATTCACACTATATCAGAGGTTGAATACTTTGTCCACGCAATTAAAATTCCAACATACTTTACTATTTTTCTTAGATTAATCAATAAATCCATTTTGCTCATGCAATATTTTTTTCCAATTCACCTTTTTTCTCTCTGTTTTTTTTTGGTTTTTATTTGCCTGTCTCAGATTTTTTTACTAGCCATTCACTCAAGAGTAATGTTAATTATTTCAAATAATATCAATTATTTGATTGCTTGGCTTGATTAGTGTATTATAATACAAAAAAAATATAAAATAAAAACATATATAATTGAAAAAAATATAAAATGAATTTGCATATAAGCTATAATTTTAAAATAATTTTATATCATTATATAAAAAAACATGTTCTTATTATTTTTGTATCGTCTTCCTCAAAAATTCAAAATAATAATCGAACATTAAATATATAAAATACACTTCATCTTCATCGAGCTATTTATTTATTTATTTTTAAGAAAAACTAATTCTTTATATGTAGCATTACTGTTTAGGCAAAGAATAATTGTAACTTAGATGGAACTATACACTA
The DNA here is from genome assembly GCF_000495115.2 of Populus euphratica. Taxonomy (NCBI): domain Eukaryota; kingdom Viridiplantae; phylum Streptophyta; class Magnoliopsida; order Malpighiales; family Salicaceae; genus Populus; species Populus euphratica. The sequence goes on along the minus strand of NW_011499986.1, from coordinate 239,575 downwards.
TCACATGGCTTTTGCATTCAATCAATGAGTTAAACCTAGAGTTTGAAAATTTAACAGAAAACCTTTCTTTTCATGATTGCTGTCTCCATGCTTTATTTCCCACCAAATTTGCTCGGACAGAACCAGTAAATTACTTTATTTTCCATTAATGTACTTTAGTACAGCATCAGCAACTTTGCCTTCTAGGAAACATTTTTTTTTTCTGCCAGTCATATAAGATGACCTATTTAAAAGGTCATAAGGATTATTGAGAGATTGCTTGAGTGTGGTATTTTATAAAGTATTTTTTATTTGAAAATTTATTAAAA